>NC_051156.1:17087228-17182228 GCF_013339745.2 Dermacentor silvarum | reverse complement strand
TGGTCAAAATTAATTCGAAGTCTCCCACTACGGCGTGCCTAATACTCAAATCGTGATTTTGGCACGTAAAACCCTAGAATTCAAATTCTACCTCACCACAGGTCTGCCAAAACTGGATGGATTTCCGCTGAGGGTTGCAGTGCGTGAACGAACTCGTCACCTTCACGTGAAGGGGTGCATGTGGTTCTTCAAAAGTAATTGCTGTGTGTAATCATATTTATAACATTCTGGAATGCAGGATTGCAAGGTAGTCATTTGCTGCTGAGAATTTGAGAATTTTTCGAAATGGCGCCGTAATGGCGGAGTTACACGCGTTTGATGATCGAAACACGGCCCTGGCTCGTTTCGCTCTTTCCTTCGCTACTCTCCTCGTCGGCTGGTCTCTCCTCCTCGCCGAGTGCTCCTCCGAATGTCACGTGACATTCCTCGTCGCCAATGCGCTTCTCAAAACACTGTCCCCTTTCGGTTAAGGCACGTCCGTGCTAGCGGCAAATATCATCATCATCAGGCCATATACCGACGGCAAACTGACCTCCCTTGCCATAGAACGTCTGCCCCACCAGAGGTGTCCAAAGTACACGGCAGTTCGGCCAGGTTCGGCCGGCGCTCCGCTAGCTGCACGATCGACGGGCCAATCGACGACGCGCGAAGCTGCGCGCCTCCGCCGCCGGTGACGAAAACATCGGCTGCAGCTTCTGTTCCAAGCAAAATTATTTCCGCCAGATAAAGTGATGCGTAAATTGTACATTTTATGAAATACAATATCCGCTGTCAAACGTTTAACATGAACGAGAGCTCCGATACTTGTCGAGCTCAGCTGCAGCGCACGGCTACCGACAGGAAACGACCGGCTCGACTGTGCTCGCATCGCAGAGGACGGCGCTCCTAATATCAGCGTATTTTTCTTCTTTGTGTCGAATTATTGCGAAGAGCGACAACAACGATAAGAAAATATTGCGGCTCGTGAACGTTGGTAATCCACTTCAAAGCGCCATCTGCTTTATATATATATAGCTTTGAAGGGAATCGGAAAAGGTCTAGTGACGATATAGGCGCCGTCGAGCGATCAGCGGCGGTGAGGCTGCCGCACAAATGAGTCCCGGTCTCATCCTCTCTACGTGCGGCAAGGAAATCTCGCCGTTCGCGAGTCAACCGCTGTCAAACTGTGGCCCGCGATTGGCGAACGGCGAGTTACCGTGTCGGTAACGTGGACGGGCCTTAGCCGCGACTCAACGCTTCTCGGCTACCCGCTGTTGCTTCCGTGCCGGCCGGTGTTCATGCGAAGCGTATACTGCTATAGACCCTGTGTTGCGCGCACGTCTAGAAAGGCCAACACTGTCGCACTCTGTTCGCGCAGCTAATCAGACCGGTAAGCACGACTGTGTTGGAACGCGAGCGATTTGGCACTTGCGTTGCGGGCTGTAATTACCGATTCGCAAGGCCGCACAAGCGAGCAAAACGACGAGGAAGAGCAGGGAGTGTGCGTAGCCAATGCCACCTAGAAAAAAAAAAAAGTTCAGGCCCACTCACTCTTCCGGCCGTGGGCTGTGACGTCAGTCAATCTTGACCGTCGTGTTTGATCGCACAGACGTGCATGCCTACGCCTGCTCACGCCGTTGGAACAGCTGCATTACTAATGGTATCTTCGACTGGTCGCAACCATCCCCCGAAGCAGAGTCTTGCAGATCCGGCGTTCCCCGAACTCAGAGGTAGAGGACAAGCGCGCAAGCCGAACGTGTGACTCGCTCTCGGAGGGGGAAATTGCAGATGCGAAACCACGTGACTACTGCTAGCGTCCGATGTTTCGGCTATCCAAAGCTAAACCGGCGGATGCGCCGGTGGGACGACCGTTCGTTGAGCCGCCAGCATGCTGTGGCCTAGGTTGCCTAGGCTACGGTGGACCGTCGCCAACAACGGCGACGCTGTGCTGTGATGACGTTGCTGGAAACGCTCTCATTTCGACGACTGCTCCAACGACAGGGCGCGGAGCGCCTCAGAGCGCTGGACGCGGGAGGAGAGCGATCGAAAAGAACCAGCCGAACGCAAGGCGCGCACACTCTCTCAACCAGCCGAAGACAACGCCGCTCGCGAGAGCGATCTAGAGCGCTCCGAGGCGACCAATCGAGGATACCATAAGCTTCACGAACCCTTTCAAGTTCTGCTGGTGCTGTTCTTGGCGAGTGAAGAAGACCGTGTCCGTCTGTGTGTGTGTGTGTGTGTGTGAAATGCGGTATGGATGTGTGATGCGCTTTGTGCACGGCATATTCACGTAGTGTACGGCTGCAAACTCGCACGATGCTGCGTGTCCAACTGTCGCGGCAACTATGACAACGGACCGAAGGTTCGTGTGTTCTCCTTTCCAAAGGACGACCGAAGGGCGAAATGGGAGCGTGCCGTTCGTCGAGACGCCATCGACATCCGTTCTCTCCGTGATCTGAAGGTATCTGCACATTCATGCTACATGCTTCTGAGTCATTCGGACTCATTCCTAAGGGCACCACATGTCGCGTTCCTGCCCCAAAATAGTGATCTTGTGTGCACTTCTGAGTTAGCGTAAGCCTTGGCATTAGAAAATTTTTAGCTTAGTCTTGCTGACGCTCACCAGCGCGATGATGTAGCGTCCCGAGACAGTGATGGGAACTGCATGGATTTCGCGTTTTGGACGAACGCGTCTGCCGCGACGCGGTCAGCGTGGCTGCACTCTCCTAAATAACTATATGTCTGTGAAGACAGATGTTCTAAAGAGCACAAAAGCGCAGGCACAACAGAGAAAAGTGCAGAAATTAAGAAAATGAGTATTAACAGGTTCTGCGCATCTTCTGGAACAGTGTGTGTGTGTGTGTGTGTGTGTGTGTGTGTGTGTGTGTGAATAAAGAACAAAGAATGAATAAAATTTCTTTTATTTGTTTCGTCAATTCATTGAGCCATCAAACTTTTCTCTTATAAAACGGTCGCACGTTTTATAGCGTACAATCTTATTTTTAAGTGGAATAATAAATGGCTTACATACACATCGTCAAAAACTCCAAAGCGTAAAGGCCAACCTCCATGCAGCGAACTTTCGCGACGAATTTCACGTGACGAAAAAATGTCACAGTTTCGCCCTAAGGCCGAAGCAATGACTGCGATAGCAACACAGCAATGTCATACGAAGTAAGGTGAGCGGCTTTGGTAGCAATATGAATTGTAGTAAACATGAGCTGATTAAGTAAGGAGGTGTGCTGCGGCGTAAGTAGACCGACATGACGAGAGACTCGATGACCACGAGAAGGCGCGTGTGAAACGGTGGCGTTGATGAGAAGCGCTTCCCGTGGGCAGCGCGTGCGAAGGGACACATCTGTAGCGCTGCACTGCCGATCCGGACAGCATTGCATGTGTAGCGTGCGTTGGAAAATGTGGCCCGACTATTACTAACTGAATGAACAAGCGTGGTGTGAGCGCGCACAAACAAACATGAATAGCTCACACTGAATGACTGCAGACAACGACTGTCAAAACGCTGGCAGCAAGGTCATACGCTGCAGCGGGCGAAGGTACGTGCGGTCTATCGCTTCAACGGAAACTGAGCGGCGAATGCACAGCGCATACAAAGGTCAGAGCCGTGTGGAGATAAGAGACGGTGCGGGCGAGCGACGAGCGCGGTTGTTGGCAGAGTAGAAGTGCGCCGCCCCCGCTCCCTCCGGCGCTGGCTTCCCGCTTCCTTGCTTGCGCGTGGGAGATTGAGTGCGTTCGCTCTCCGTGATAGCGCGCGTCCCCGCACGCTTCCGCTCGGGCATACGGCGCGCGGCGAAGATTTTATCTATACGGAACCTCACGGCGATAGCGACGGCGACAACGACGGCGACGCCGACGGCAGAAATCCGGTTGAAGTGTCCATATAATTGCTATCGCAATAAAATCCAGCGCGAAGCGCCGTCTCGAATTCGTCACACCACACTCCATGCAACCAAGAGCCGGCGAACGCCGCCAATCATGCGGTCGACGCAGCCCGCGAGGAGTCATTGTGGCCAGACGGGATAGGCTACGAAAGCGACGTTGGCGAATGAAAGCAGAAGGCAAAACAGCGCATAAATCAATGTTTTTGCATGTAAAATAAGGCACCTGACCTGAAAAAGTGCGTACAATAAGTGTTCGCTGTCAACCGGAATCTATTTAGACTGTCACTTCTTTTTTTTTTTTTTTGAATACGCGGCACGTCGGTATTTCGCCGATACTTATCCCTCGTCTGTCACCCTGTTTGTTTACGGCTCTCCGCTCGCGCGCAGCTGAGTTTTTCTCCCGTCAGCTTCCGCCTTCGAGCCTGCCCTGCCATCGAGTAAACACGGAAAGCTATTAGACAGTTTTAGTATAGCGTACGCAAGTAATAGCGTACGCTATGCGCTATAGTACAGCGTATTAATTAATTAATTTATTTATTTATTTATTTATTTCACATACCCTCAAGCGCCAAGGCATTATAGAGGGGAGTGGGGTACATGCGAATAACAATAACAATGAAGTACGGATTTATATAACGCAAGCGACATGTGCAGTGGACGGAATCATTAAGAAATCAAAAAATGTCGCAGTTTCGCCCGAAAGGCAAAGCATCGATTGCGATAGCAAATTAGTAGAGAGCTGTTCGGAGTCGGGATAGTAATATTATGGTGTGCATAGGAGAGGAAGAGAAAGAAGTGCTCAGGGCTCACCGGTGCTCTGGGCCTCTCGCTATTATGCAGTCTTTTACGGTTCTGCCAGTTTCGTCAACGTATTCTCATCAAGAATGAGCAGGAAGACGCTCGCACGACCACCTGAACAAGGTCAGCCGTCGACTTCATCGCTCATGTTTAGGCAACGTGACTTTGGCCGCTCGGACCAGCTCCATTACCGGGAGAGCTCAACGCCCGAAGCCATGGACTCCGACAACGAATACACCGTAGTCATGGGCCGTCGTATGAAGAAGAGGATGCTCCAGATGTCAAGTGAGCAGACTTCATCTAACGAGAGGGAGCAGCAGTCTTTCATGGTCTCTTACGTGCCGCTTACGGCGTCACACAACCTGAACTCCTTAAGTAGGCAGTTTTTATATGAATATTTTCAAAGTGTGGCCCCTGGTCAAGTCAACGAAATCAGGATCAACTCTCTAAAAAACATCCTGACGGTAGATGCCAAGAGTTCAACTATAATAGAGAAGTTAAAGACTATTCCAACATTAAGCGGAATTCCCGTCCGTTCCTTTTTTACTTAGGGGAAGGAGTCAACCACTGGTGTAATTTCTGATGTCGACCTTGACATGAAGAATGTTGACCTCAGAAATTTACTGAGTTCATCGGTGCAGATTCTTGAGATTCACCGTTTGGGGAACTCCCGGTGCATCAAACTAGTATTTTCTTCGTCAACTTTGCCAATGACTGTCAAAGTGGGGTACGTGATACACCACGTCCGACCATTCGTCCCGAGGCCTCTGCAGTGTCGGAAATGTCTGAAGATTGGTCACGTTAGCGCTGTGTGCAGAAATCAAGTGACCTGCCAGCGTTGCGCTGGGCAACATAATACCGCCGACTGTGATGCACCTTCATTGAAATGTCCCAACTGTCCTGGCTCTCACGAAGCAACGTCGAAGGATTGCCCGAAAATGCAGCAGGAAGTTCGTATTCTCCGGAAAATGGCAAAAAAACAAGTCTTCCCATAGACAGGCTGCTCAATCTGTTCGCCGAGACAGACAACGCTCGCATAAGAAGCGCCATCCAATGACTTCGGGAGAACTGGATTGTGGGCCGCAGGGGCCTCGACAACCTCTGCCTTTGCCGGCATCGAGGACGGTAACCGCGCCTACAGCAAATTCAAGATCTCCGAGAGCACAGGGCGCACATTCGTCGCCCCTGGGTGGCACAGACACGGAGTGGCCTTCGCTATCCAGTAGATCCACGCCCACGCTACCATGCCGTAGTGTTCCTCTACGTCAAGAAGCGGATTCTAGGGCTAGTAAAGCTGATAACCCTATAGGCAAGCAAGGAGCTGAAAAGAATGACCAAGAAAGCGTTGAAAAAATGCTGAAATGCCTGCTAGAATCAATGCGCGTGATTCTCTGTGGTCTCCAGACTCCGGCCACTAAAAGCGCCGTGCATGTCCTCGCCGTACTGGAGCAGCTGATCGCTGCTCTTTACATAATTTAATTACCTTGCTTGGCACCTGTGGTGCTCACGCAGGAGAAGCCCATACACAAGCTTCTTCGTGGCGAGTTTTTGTGAACTTTCAATTGTTTTCATGACTCCGTCCATGCTCTGGAAGGTAGATGACACGTTTGAAGGACCTCTTTGGACTTTGTTGATAGCCATGAGGATGCTGAACTTGCCTTTACCGTTGTACATCCTTCTTCTATCTCATCATCACCCCTCATCCAGCCTTTATCTCACCGTTCCCCCCTCCCCCTGTGCAGAGTAGCAGGCTAGAGCATGCTAGCTCAGGCCGACCTCTCTGCCTTGCTTCAAATAAATTATCTCTCTTATGGTGTGCATAAACGTGGACACATTGCATGGCTTACTAACTGAAATAACAATCGTGGTGTCAGCACGCACAAGCAAACATGAATAGATCACACTGAATGACCGCAGACAACGACTGTCAAAACGCTGGCAGCAAGCGCAGCCAGCCGCTGCAGCGGGCGAAGAATCGTGCGGTCTATCGCTTCAACGGAAACTGAGCGGCGAATGCACACCGCATAGAAAGGTCAGAGCCGTGTGGAGATAAGAGACGGTGCGGGAGACCGGCACCGCCAGGCAAAGGGCAGAGAAGAAGTTGTTGGCAGAGAAGAAGCTGCGCCCCCCCCCCTCCCCTCCTCTTCCCGTTTCTTGCTTACGCGTGGGAGATTGAGTAGCAAGATACGCCTTTGGTGCCGGAGCACAGCGCCGCCCCGCCTCCCTCCCTGCCATACCCCCTCGGCTTTTCGCGCGACGATCGCGTTTGCTTTCCACCGTGCGTTTGCTCTCCGTGATAGCGTGCATCCTCCGCGCGCTTTCGCTCGCGCATACGGCGCGCGGCGACGATTTTATCGCCCTTGGAATCTATACGGAACCTCACGGCGACGGCGACGACGACGACGACGGCAACGCCGACGGCAGAAATCCGGTTGAAGTGTCCATATAATTGCTATCGCAATAATAACAAGAATACTATGATATTCAAATTATAAAAATCTAGCGACATATGAACTGAACAAAAGAAAAAATACGGCGCGACAGCGCTTGCGCATGTGGTCACGTGCATGGTCACAGTTGGAAAAAAAAGCAAACAAAGTTCGGCGGAAAAGTGCGCTGTCTTCGATTGACACGATAGCATCAAGAAGGTGGTTCCAGTCGTTCGTTGTATGGAGAATAAATGAATATATAAAAACCTGTGTAACAAAAAGTGCCTCTTACTTTATGATGGTGATCAACTCGAGATCACAGATAAGTATAGGTGCTAGAATGAGCTCATCGCTAAGAATATGATGATGAAATACTTTATGAAAAAGGCATAAGCGAAAAGCCTTTCTGCGCAGTGATAAAGATGGTAGAGACAAGTTGCTTTTCATAAGAGTTATGCTAGAAGTACGATCGTAGTTTGAGTGAATGAAACGAGTGGAATTATTCTGAACCATTTCAAGAGAATTAACAAGAGTAGCATTGTAAGGGTCCCAAATGGCAGCAGCGTATTCCAGCTTAGATCGAACTAGTTAGTGTTTTATACCATAAAAGTTTCATTGATGTAAAGGATTTGCTAAAGTTTCGCCGCAAGTAGCCTAACATACGATTTGCGTTATTGATTATGGAGTCGATGTGACATTTCCAGGATAAGTCAGATGATATAGTTACACCTAAATAACGGTAGGATGAAACATGTTCTAGCTGGACGTGGTTAAGCATATATGCAGGCACACAGACGTCGCCTCTTGCAACAGTCATCAGCTTGCACTTCTTGGGGTTTAGTTCCATGTGCCAGTTTTTACACCAAGCGGCGATGTTATTTAGCTCAGTCTGTAGAATTTCCTGGTCTTTATCATCACGAATTTCACGATACAGTACACAGTCATCGGCGTATAAGTGAACTGAAGATGACACACAATCGGGCAAGTCGTTAATGTATATTAGAAAAAGTAATGGACCTAAAACAGAGCCCTGCGGAACTCCTGATGCTACGTTAATTAATGGTGAATCATGACCTTTGACAGAAACATACTGTCAGCGATTGATTAGGAAGTATTCAAGCCAGGTAAGTACATTATGGCCAAGGTTTAAAGAGGAAAGTTTCTGCATAAGCAGCACGTGAGTAACCTTATCAAAAGCCTTCGAGAAATCTAGAAAGGCGCAATCGATTCGGGAATTCTTGTCTAGTATAGAGTGCAAGTGGCGAGTGAAAAGAAGTAATTGAGTTTCACAAGAAAACGAGCGCCTGAAGCCGTGTTGTGATGACGTAAAGAAAGAATTTGATTCCAAAAAGTTATAGATATGACTGTACAATACGTGCTCCACCAGTTTGCAAGGGATACTTGTTAGCGAAATGGGCCGATAATTTAATGGAGAATGTTTGCTGCCTGATTTATGAACAGGAACCACCTTCCCAGTCTTCCGATCAAAAGGAAGGATACCATGATCAAGCGACTGCCGGAAGAGTTTAACCAAGAACAAAGATGAGGAACGTTTAGTTTGTTTTAGAAATTTAGAGTTGATACTGTCAGTTCCACAAGACGAAGAAATCTTTAGCGAGTCGATTAGGTGTACTATTCCAGAGTGCTCGAACATGATAGGGGACATCAGAGGATGATCATGATGCGACACATATTTAACAAAGCCAACTCGACATGTAGAAAAATTGTGCGAAAAAACATTGTTAAACACTGATGCGCATTCTTCGGGTGGTATCGGCTCAGTTTCAGAGTTATTAAGAGAAATAACACTAGTTTCCGTCACATTTACGCTTCTCCAAAATGCTTTAAGATTACCTAATAAGAGGGCTGGGAGAGTGTTAGTAGAGTAGTAATCTTTGGCATGACAGAGTGCTGTGCGGTACTCGGCTTCAACATTGCTGTATGCTTCCCAGTGATTTCCTGTTCTTCGTAACTTTGCTGAACGAAACAAGCGCTTTTTTTTTATTGGACAGACGCTTTAGCTCTTTGTTAAACCAAGGTGACGCTTTATTGCACTGAATGCATCTCAGTGGAACGTATGCAGTGATAAGCTGCGCGACTTTTTTTCGAAATAGAACCCAGTTTTCTTCGACATTCCGTGTATCAAAATCAATGACGTAAGCATCCAAATAAGTGCACAGTTCCTGATTAATAATATCAAAATTTGCTTTTTTGTAGTCGCGAATAAATTTCTTTGCTAAGCAACGCACGTTTATTACAGTTTTAGTTGGCCTGCGAGATCTTCCGATCCCAGAGGCCCTATGCCATCGTCGCGCCTATCTCTCGACTTCATCGATAGGTGGCGCTGACATATCTCGAAGGTTTCCCTCGTTAGGCTTCGTGTCGTTTGAAACGAGAAGCGATCTCAAAAATGTCACAGTTTCGCCCTAAGGGCGAAGCAATGAATGCGATAGCAACACAGCAATGCCATACGAAGTAAGGTGAGCGACTTTGGTAAAAAAAAAAATTACAGTAAATTATAGGGTTTTACGTGCCAAAACCACGATCTGATTATGAGGCACGCCGTAGTGGGGACTCCGGAAATTTGGACCACCTGGGGTTCTTTAACGTGTACCTAAATCTAAGTACACGGGTGTTTTCGCATTTCGCCCCCATCTAAATGCGGCCGCCGTGGCCGGGATTCAATCCCACAACCTCGTGCTCAGCAGCTCAACACCATAGCCACTGAGCAACCACGGCGGGTGAGCGGCTTTGGTAGCAATATGAATTGTAGTAATCGTGAGCTGATTAAGTAAGCAGGTGTGCTGCGCCGTAAGTAGACCAACATGAAGAGAGACTCGATGACTGTGAAACGATGACTGCGCCTGTGAAACGGTGGTGTTGATGAGAAGCGCTTCCCGTGGGCAGCGCGTGCGAAGGGAGCGCTGCACTGCACCTGTAGCGCTGCACTGCCGATCCGGGTAGCATTGCATGTGTAGCGTGCGTTGGAAAATGTGGCCCGACTATTACTAACTGAATGAACAAGCGTGGTGTGAGCGCGCACAAACAAACATGAATAGATTACACTGAATGACTGCAGACAACGGCTGTCAAAACGCTGGCAGCAAGCAGCGGGCGAAGGTACGTGCGGTCTATCGCTTCAACGGAAACTGAGCGGCGAATGCACGGCGCATAAAGGGCAGATCCGTGTGGAGATAAGAGACGGTGCGGACGAGCGACGAGCGCGGTTGTTGGCAGAGTAGAAGTGCGCCCCCCCCCCCCCAGCTCCCTCCGGCGCTGGCTTCCCGCTTCCTTGCTTGCGCGTGGGAGATTGAGTGCGTTCGCGCTCCGTGATAGCGCGCGTCCCCGCACGCTTCCGCTCGGGCATACGGCGCGCGGCGAAGATTTTATCTATAGGGAACCTGACGGCGACGACGACGCCGACGGCAGAAATCCGGTTGAAGTGTCCATATAATTCCTATCGCAATAAAACTCCACAAGGTTATCCATAACACACTGTCGTAGACGCGGCCTGAGACTAAGCGAAAGCCGTTTACGCAGTCATTTGCTACGAACGAAGCGAATTGTACAAAAGCCACGCCAAATTCAATTCGAAGCGGGCAGCGGGGACCGCCCCCATGTTTAATGTACGTGGCTTACGAGTGCACATAAGCCGCACATACGCGATGCTTCAGCTCGTGTTTTTTTTTTTTTTTTTCGGATGTGCCAGTGAACTACACCCTGCAAACTTCAATCAAACGTATTTCCAAAACACGGCGGTACGCAAGGCATCATGTTGCAGGTATGCATGGGCAGAGCATCATCGGGAAGCGAAGCCTCTAACTACATAGACTATACAAAACAAGCAGTGACCACATATTATTCACTAGAACATTGAGGCAGAACAACCAACAATGAGGTGAAATAGCGCTGGAAAACGAGCGTTTTAAACGAAGGTCGGAAATAGCCGAACAGCAGCCAAGCGTCAACAACCAAAACTCCCGTCGACGGGTGACCGACGGAAGTCAACCTCTGCGCTGTGGTCCGATTGGTCCACGCTCTCCGCCGCGCACGACGACTTCCGGCGGCGGCGGTTCGCTGGGCGGCGAATATCTGGAGAGAGTGGATCGGCGGGCGAACAGTCATTTTTTTTGACGGCGGGCGGCCGTCGCCGAGCGGCCGCCGCCGAAAGTTCGTCGCTTTTTGTAGCGTTAGCTACACTGGCCTAGCCAAGCCCGTTTCGCGTGGCACATGAAGAGCCGTGCTGCGCATGCGCAAGGATCAGTGATGTCACACGGCTTGCGCACCACCGGAGCCACCGGAGCCGGCACCTCTCGCGCCCTCCGCCGCCGCCGCGCGCGACTCACCGCCGCCGGTCTGCGCATTCCAGAGGAGTGACGTCGTAGCCGTGGTAGACGCACTGGCGCCGGCGCGCGCTCGCTCGCTGTGCAGTCGCCGTCTGACACTGCGCTGGAGCCGCTGCGCTTCTGACTGGCGTTTGCCAGTGTGGTATAGCCATGGAGAAGGAGAGCGCAAATGCTGCTCAACAGCGTAGAAGAACGGAGAAGCTTGACTCATCGGATCCCGAAGTAGTTGCCTGGCAATTAGCGGTTGAGCGTAGGAGAAATGAATACATGTGCCACATAATACGTATACCGCGTGTGTGTCATAGGAGCAGCAGTAAGCATGACAATCAAGCTAATCCTTGACAATCTAGGCAACCAGGAAAGCTAAGAATAATCAGCTGAACCTTTGCTAACGCTACGTATATCCTGGCATAGCCGAGCTAAGCCACTGCAACTTTTGTAGCGTTAGCTACACTGGCCTAGCCAAGCCCGTTTCGCGTGGCACATCAACAGCCGTGCTGCGCATGCGCAAGGATCAGTGATGTCACACGGCTTGCGCACCACCGGAGCCGGCACCTCTCGCGCCCTCCGCCGCCGCCGCGCGCGACTCACCGCCGCCGGTCTGCGCATTCCAGAGGAGTGACGTCGTAGCCGTGGTAGACGCACTGGCGCCGGCGCGCGCTCGCTCGCTGTGCAGTCGCCGTCTCTGACACTGCGCTGGAGCCGCTGCGCTTCTGACTGGCGTTTGCCAGTGTGGTATAGGCACCGGGCGCGGGATGAATTTGGACCGGTGGCGCCTTCATGCGGCTGCGCCATGAAAGTAATGGCATGTGGCGGCCGGGCCGCGCGCAGCAGGCGCTGCCGTGAAACAAAGTCTGATCAAACATGTTGCGTTTTTGGGTGCACCAACAGTTACTGAAACATGCCGGGAGCTGGTTAAGCCATTCAATTCAATCGTTGTTCATCGCGGCATCGCGTTTTTCAGGCGGAAAGTCTGTATATGTGCGGTCTGTAGGCAACAGCGCGTTCAGTGCTCAGCAATTGAAACGCGATACTCGAATCGCATGGTCGCCAGCGCTTTTTGCACTGACTGTAAGCGCTGGGGACACCGAACTGGTGCATTGTGGTGTAGAGGGAAAGCGAAAACCTTCGTAACGCATTATGACTGCATTTGGTCCCACGGCGCTCACCTGTGGTTTGGAAAGAAAAAAAAAACGGCGGCAACCGCGCGCTGCCAGCGCTTCAATCGCTGGGCACTGTACATTTCCGACGCTGATTTGCTATGGTCTAGTTCTAACGTTAATAAGAGAGCCGTTCATACGCAAGAGCTTCGTGTCCCACTTGCGTGTCTTCGCCTCCACAGTGTAATGGCTCCGCAGCTTGGGCACCGAAGGCGAACACTCAGATTTGTAGTCATTTTGCCGTCTTATCAGTGTATCAGTCTTCCTTTTAATGTACATTTTCCTTCCTAGCTATTCCCAACTCTGGTTGAGTCCGGCAAATGACTGTGCTGTGCATCGACGGCGAACGCCAACTCAGTGGCGGGTTCACACTCGCCGCCACCGACGGCTCATGTCGCCCTAAGCTACATAAAATGGGCCGTGGCTGAAGATTGGGCTAGTTTATAAGCAATTAAGAATGGGGAAGCCTTGCAAAGATAAAAGAGCTACAACGGACAGAGAACGACTGACACATGTGCGATCGGCGAAGCAGCTCAAGAAACAGAATAAGGAAGACGTATGTCTCCTTTTTTCTGTCCATAATTGTTGTGTTCTTCGCCTATTTACATGATTAAATACGCGTGAATGTTAACGCGCACAGCAAAATAACATCTGGAACATAACTGCTGGAGTTCCACGTCTTAGCTTGCCGCGGTGAGCTCCGTTCGCGTATGCATTTGCATCGCAATTTGCGCTCGTTTTCTGCTTTATATACTACCTGATGCCACGAATGTGATCTGCCTCGCACAAGTGACGACCTTTCTCAAAAGAAGACACGCGTAAATGCGTTTTCCGGTGCGTCAGCCCTTATAACCCGCAGTGCCAAATCCCTGCAAGCACCGAGCGCCTTCGTCCCGTCGTCTGCTTCACATGCCAGTGCTTTGTTAGGTGCCGTTCGCGGAGCTGTTCGCCAGCATATCGCCGGCGCGCCGGTGGCGCCTTACAACGGCCGCCCGGTGCCTATAGCCATGGAGAAGGAGAGCGCAAATGCTGCTCAACAGCGCAGAAGAACGGAGAAGCTTGACTCATCGGATCCCGAAGTAGTTGCCTGGCAATTAGCGGTTGAGCGTAGGAGGAATGAATACATGTGCCACATAATACGTATACCGCGTGTTTTCACAGAGCCCTGGCACTCGAACAGGTGTCCACAGGAGCACTTCGTCGCCTGGGCGGAACGAAATGACACGACGGGTCGCATCACAACGGACTTTCCTCTTGTCCTGAGTGGTCGCGGTGTGGGCGCGCGCAATTTTGCGGCAGTGGGCGACGCGGGTGGCGAATTCCTCTGGTAGAGATGTGGATGGAACAGAAGGCGTAGAGAGAAAATTGGTGTCCAAAACAAAAGACGGTGCACAACCGTACACGAGGAAAAAGGGGCTGTAGTTTGTTGTGCGTTGAACGGCA
Source organism: Dermacentor silvarum (assembly GCF_013339745.2). NCBI lineage: Eukaryota > Metazoa > Arthropoda > Arachnida > Ixodida > Ixodidae > Dermacentor > Dermacentor silvarum. The sequence continues at coordinate 17,168,174 of NC_051156.1, read as the reverse complement.
GTATTATATGCAAACGTGACGAAATGAAGTATAGTGTCCCAGTTTGTGTGGTCGGGTTTCACATACATGGAGATCATGTCGGACAGATTTCGATGGAAACGCTCGGTAAGACCATTGGTCTGGGGATGGTACGCATAGGTGGTCTTATGGATGGTGTTTGAGGCTTGCAGGACTTCAGCAAGAACAAGGGAAAGAAAAGTCTTGCCACGGTGTTGTGCCATAGCACCTGCCATCATCGCCACCCGTCCCTCTGGGTCCTGCCGACTAGTCGCCAACGGGAGGCGGCGACACAATACGGCGCGGGGCATCTCGGCAACTGCCCCGTCTGTGTCCTGCCGACGTGCAAGCAGCCCCGGCCATCATCGCCACCCGTCCCTCGGGGTCCTGTCGACGAGTCGCCAGGGGGACGCGACGACACAATGCGACGCGAGTGACGTCAGCAACCGTCCCCTCTTCCTCCTGTCGACGAGGAGCCGCCGCCAAGGGGATTTAAGGAGGAACCGGCCCATTGTTAAGCGAGAGAGTCGCCACCGGCCGCCCCGTCGGTCTGGTGCGCTCTTACCAGCTCTTACTGCTTTGACCAGCTATCCCCAGCTAATGGCAGCTATTACCAGCTATTACCTGCTATTCCTGCTATATCTGTACATATTTGTACATATTGTATAAAGTTTTCGTCTCCTCTTCGCCTGCTTCAAGACTCCGTCTCTCGTCCCGGACCCCGAGTCGCAATAGTGGATGGCAGCTATGGGATTGACGACCAGTATCTGAACAGCGGATGGCAAGCTGCGAGATACGAGGACCGAAGACGCCTGCTACACCGCTCGATGGCAGCTACCAGATCGACCGGCGTCAACCACTTTGGCTGGGTGAGTGCCCGATGTTTGCTTTTCATGTCGCCAGACCTCTCTAGCACAGGCAGATGTTAGTAGAGTGTTTTGCTTTTGGTAGACTATGATTTATTAATTTGCCTTCTTTAAATAGTGGATTCTAGTTTGAAGTAAGGTAAATTTTGTGGGCAGCAACACGAGGAACGAGATCGCGATGGAGGAATTCCAAGTTCAGGACCTCATTCAAATTTGCGAGGAGTTAGGCATTTCCGCCGGCTCCGAAAAGGCAAGGAAAGCGATTCTCGACGTGATGCGAGCGGAGGATGTGACGACCGAGGAAGCCGAAGAGGCTTGGGAGATGATTGTTGAACGAAAGCTGGAGACAAAAGAACGCGAGAGACGTGAGAGGCGCGAGCTTGAAGCCAAAGAGCACGTAAGTCCCGAGGAAAAGGCAAGACGAGAGAGCCGTCGACAGAATCAAACATGGATATGGCGCACAGCACGATATCATCTCCACACATTCAGGGCGGGCGAGAATATGGTTAAATTTCTTGCTGATTTTGAAAAAGTGTGCGAAGGAGAAGGTGTCAACCGGGACCTCTGGTCCGAGCGGTTGATCCTGCTGCTCCCTTGTAGTCTCTCGTGTGTTCTGGAACACCTGCTTGATGCAGAGAAGCGGGACTACGATGAAGCTAAGAAGGCTTTGTTGAGTCATTTTGATGTCGTAAGCCAGGACCAATTTGATAGCCACAATGCCGAGCCTATCGAGGAGAGACCGCGTATTGAGATGGCTACTAGCTCAGTGCGCCAGGGAAATGCTATGGTGCAATCGGTGCACACGCTTATCGACGAGCGCGAACACATTGTTGCACCGCTGTCTAAAGAAGCCGCTTTGGAAATTGTGGCTGACGACGAAGGCCAGAGAGAAATTCTGCGCCCTTTTGATGGCAGCGATACGCTCAGGCTAGTCAAGGAGAGACCGCAGGGCAAGCCGGCTAGCTCAGATGGCGTCGGATGCAGTTATGTTCTGTTAGAAGTGCAGACATCTAGCGACGACCACGAGGCTAGCTTGGTTTTGCCGCCCGGAGCTATGTCGTTGCGACGAGAAGGCAGGGCACCTGCGAGTACGAGTGCCGAGACCGCGAGCTTTGCGAGCCGCGCCGAGGGCAAACGACGAAGGCGCAAGCCGAGAAAGTCGGACTCGGGCGGCGATACGAGCCAGGTCAAATGCTCCAACTGCCAAGCCGTTAGGAAAAAGCGGAGCATGGTGAACCCGAAGCTTAGGCGGCTGCTGCGCTCTGTAATAGGCGTGACACGCGTCGGTAAAGGCAGGATTTCGCAGAAATTTAGACGCCGCAAATTCCGCCGGTTCTCAGCGATATCAATGAATTGTAAGCAGAGTAACGTAGCGAAGCATCAGGTATGCTCGATAGTCTGCTGCAATGGTCGCCCCCTTCGTGGGAGAAAGAAAGGCGACTGTCTAGCGGACAAAGGGACAGCGCGCCCGCGGGCCCGTGGATGCGCCGCTCCCCGAGTGTTTGGAGGCAGTAGTGTGAATGTCACGGCTACTATAGGTACTTCGTGCAAATCCGCTTTGTTCTGGTGTCGCGAGTGGACAACTCGTAGACCCGAGAATGGACGACCGGCTCGAGCGCGTCTCAAAGGGTGTGGTTGTGAGCACCAAGTGATTGTGAACGTGCCATGGTAGTTTGAAAGCCCATTCTGTTAAGTGTACTTTTAGTGATCATTTTGTTCTGTGTTTTCTTGCGATAAAGTTGAGTCGCGTGTTGAGCGTTGGAAAGGGTGGATAGGCCAAGTGCGCATTTTTTAAGTCTTTGGTCCTTTCTCTTCGCGAGACACCGACATTTTTTAATTTGTTGATCATTAGTTTACTGAGACCTGATTGCTGAACGCTCAAGTAGAGAAAGCGTCAGTGTTTTCATTTGTTTGTTGTTTTTACGTTTACCTAGGCTAGACAAAGCCTAAATGCTTGATTTAGATTATGACTTGTGTTTGTATTGTACGCGTTAGTTCTAAGTGTAAGTGTAGAATTTTGATTCACTTTTGCTTTCGTGTCATTAGTGTGAGTTTTAGTATTTGTTTGTTTTTTTTTGTTAGGACCGCTTCTGTGCTTTATAAATGTGGTGCTCGTTTTGCCGAGCGCATTTTGACAGCACTAATTGGAGGGCTATTTCTTTATGCGGTGACAGTTGTCGGATTTCATTAAGAACTTTTGCGAAGTGGCGCCCAAGTGCAAAGATTAGCGGCACTCAGCCTTTGCGTCACGGCTTTCGGGGGCAAAATTAAGTCATCTTCGGCAACCTTGATATTTGCCAACCTGCTTGCATTACGGTTAGGAATCGCTTACAAAGCAATTCTGATTTGGTTATAACCCTCACGCATTGACAATTAAAGAGAAAAAAAGAAAAGGTCCGTATCTCGAATTTCTCTCTCAGATACGTGTCTCGTGTTGTTCGGGAATTTTTTGTTGTTGTTTTGTTTTGTTTTGTTTAGCGTAGCCAGATCTCGGAAAATGCTTTGTTCGATGATTTTGGTCTGGCGGTTTGAGGAGCATTCGGAGGGTGCTTGCTTTGGCCGGAGTGGTTTGGCGTTGTTGATTCTTGGTCGTTCCAGTGGACATTATCAGGACCGAGCAGCAGAAAAGACCACCGGCGGGAAAAGCGGCAGAGCCGATACCTCCAGACCATCCTAGACGTCGCCCAACCGGCGCATCCATTCTTCCGAGCTGCGTCGGACAGCTCGACCTCTGGATGCATTGTCTGGCGGCGGGGGTGCTGTTGTGCCATAGCACCTGCCATCATCGCCACCCGTCCCTCTGGGTCCTGCCGACTAGTCGCCAACGGGAGGCGGCGACACAATACGGCGCGGGGCATCTCGGCAACTGCCCCGTCTGTGTCCTGCCGACGTGCAAGCAGCCCCGGCCATCATCGCCACCCGTCCCTCGGGGTCCTGTCGACGAGTCGCCAGGGGGACGCGACGACACAATGCGACGCGAGTGACGTCAGCAACCGTCCCCTCTTCCTCCTGTCGACGAGGAGCCGCCGCCAAGGGGATTTAAGGAGGAACCGGCCCATTGTTAAGCGAGAGAGTCGCCACCGGCCGCCCCGTCGGTCTGGTGCGCTCTTACCAGCTCTTACTGCTTTGACCAGCTATCCCCAGCTAATGGCAGCTATTACCAGCTATTACCTGCTATTCCTGCTATATCTGTACATATTTGTACATATTGTATAAAGTTTTCGTCTCCTCTTCGCCTGCTTCAAGACTCCGTCTCTCGTCCCGGACCCCGAGTCGCAATACACGGTCACTTAGAAGAACACGAGGGGCACCGTGGCGCAAGATAATGGCTTGCAGGACAAACCTCAGAGGCCGCACCAGAAGGAGGAGCTGCCGTCTCAGCGTAGCGAGTGAGATGGTCCACGGCGGTGACAATCCAGCGGTGACCCGCGAGTGTAAGCGGAAGGGGACCGTATAAGTCGATGCCCACGAATTCAAAGGGAACGGACGGGACGGGCAATGGTTGTAAAGGGCCGGTGGTAAGAGAGGTCGAACGTTTTCTATGTTGGCATGATGCACACGAACTGACGTACTTGGCAACACTAGTTAGACAGGCCAGGCCAGAAACAGCGAGTCTTAATGCGGTCGTAGGTTTTATGAAATCCTAAGTGGCCAGCCGTTGCGTCATCGTGAAAAGCTTGTAAAATTTGCAGTCGAAGTGAGCGAGGGACGACTGGGACCCATCGGTGACCGGTGCGGTGGTAAAATTGCCGCAATAATGAGCCATCATGAAGTTTGAAACGTGCCAGTTGCCGTCTTAAGCGGCTGTTGGGAGGACGGGGTAAGCCAGTGAGCCGGTCGATAATTGTGCGGCAGTACGTATCTGCACGTTGGAGGGAGGCGAGGTCTTCGGAGGACAGAATGTCGATCGAAGTAACGAACCGTACCGGGGCCATGGTTGTGGTCGGTTGGCTGGGTGGTGCCGAACGGAGGGAAAGTGAGACATGGGCATTTGGCGACAGCGGGCAACGAGATAAAGCGTCAGCATCTTGATGTTGCCTGCCAGACCGATATGTGACAGTGTAGTCGTACTCCTGCAAACGCAGAACCCAACGGCCGAGGCGTCCGGACAAATTCTTAAGGGAGGACAACCAACACAGAGCATGGTGGTGAGTCACAATTGTGAATTGGCGGCCATATAAATAGGGGCGAAACTTTTGTATGGACCATACGATGGCGAGGCATTCTAGTTCGGTGATAGTATAGTTTCGCTCAGCAGGAGAAAGAGTACGACTCGCGTAGGCCACGACTTGCTCTTCAGACGCGTGGTTCCGCTGCAGCAGGACAGCGCCTATTCCATGCCCATTTGCGTCAGTGTGGAGGATAGTAGAGGCTGTGGGATCAAAGTGACGAAGCACTGGTCCTGATGTGAGGCATCGTTTGAGGGTCTGAAAGGTGGTTTCGCATTCATCCGTCCAGGTAAAGGGTGTGGTCGTGGTCAGGAGTTTATGAAGAGGAGCTGCGATAGTCGCGAAGCCACGGACAAAGCGGCGGAAGTAGGACGCTAATCCGAGAAAGCTGCGAAGGTCTTTAGGTGTGGTTGGCGACCTTGTCGGGATCTGGCTGAATGCCGTGCTTGCTGACCACGTGACCTAATACTTTGATACTGCGGCTCGCAAATCGACACTTCTTAGTATTGAGCTGGAGACCGGCCTTGACTAGACACGTGAGAACGTCGTCTAAACGTTCTAGGTGCTGGGAGAAGCTGGACGAAAAGATGACAATGTCGTCCAGGTAACATAGGTAGGTTTTCTATTTGAGGCCGCGTAGTACGGTATCGATCATTAGTTCAAATGTGGCTGACGCATTGCACAGACCAAAAGGCATTACGTTGAATTCGAAAAGGTCATCAGGTGTTGCAAACGCCGTCTTCTCTTTGTCGGGCTCATGCGTCGGGATCTTCCAATATCCAGAACGCAAGTCGAGGCTCGAAAAGTATTCGGCACCTTGTTAGGTATCCAAAGCATCGTCAATACGGGGCATAGGATATACATCCTTACGGGTAATTTTGTTTAGTGCTCTATAATCGACGCAAAAGCGTACCGAACCGTCTTTTTTTAACTAGGACAACAGGAGACGACCAAGGGCTTGCTGAAGGCCTTATAACGTTCCGCGCGAGCATGTCGTTGACTTGGTCTTCTATAGAAACTTTAGAAACTTTATAAACATTATTGTAATGGTGAAGATATTAAGGAGAGGTGGTCGGAGCCTCTCAGTCCAGGGCCCCACTGGCCTCTGCCGCCTGCCTGACCTGGCAAATTAAAGACTTTTGTCTTGCCAGGTCACAGCGGGCGAGCTGTGCCTCCCACTGCTCCATTGTGTCACTGGTATTTGTTCTATGAGGGTGCTTAGCGCACTCCCAAGTTACGTGAATTAGGGCAGGTATGCCACCGCGCCAAGGACAGTTGGCCCTATAACGAGTGGGATACATGGCATTTAGCAATTTTAAATGGGGGAATACCCCAGTCTGTATTTTACGCCAATCGGCGGCCTCTTCCCCGCTAAGTTGTGGGTGAGGCGGCGGGTATTTTCTGCGGACTCCGCGCTGATGAGCAAGTATGTCTTTGGCATTTAAATTGGTAGGATTTTGTGAGGGATAGTGCGAGTGGTTGGGGTTAGAAGAAGACGCCGTCGCTCGGTTAATAAACCCTCGAGCTAACGCGTTAGCCTTTTCGTTCCCCTGTACCCCCGCTTGGCCCGGGCACCAGAGTAGGCGATGACTTTCCGTTCAGCAGTCGATACATGGTAAGGGCGGCGCCGAATTACGCTGGATTCGTTGGTTTCGATGTGATGTATGGCCACGGTTGTTTTACCCAAGCCATCCCAACACACGTCAAAGCAAGGCCGAGTGTACGCCCACCGTCCGTGGGCGTACACTCGGCGAAGGAGGAAAGAGGCGAAGCAGTGACGACACAAACTGGTGCTGCGTCGATAAGCATGGCAACAGTGGACCTCTGCGGCAGAAGAAGTGGCTCTGATGTCGTGTTGTAGGCGGTCAGACTGGCGCGGCCGCGTGAGAAATGCACTAGACAAGAAGCGATGGCGATTCCCCGAAAAATGCAGCGCTGAGAAGGGGAAACCACTGCGTCGCCGTCGATATTTTCGCTTGATCTAATGATGAGAATGCGGGCTTAGCCGGTTGGAAGAACAAAATCTGCCGCTGTGACAAGGTGGGGCGGCGAGGAATCGGCAGCTTCAGAGAGCTCGGTGTCCGTAATATGTATCAGTGGTTGTCCGCATGAAATGACAGCAGATGCAGCTGACAAGAAGTCCCAGCCTAAGATGATCGGATGAGCGCACGACGAAAGCACAGTAAACTGTATATGATGGCGAATTCCGTCGATGAGGACGCGAGCAGTACACTGTCCGGTAGGGTAAATCGGACTGGCATTGGCGCCACATAAGACCGGACCAACATACGGAGTTTGCACTTTTCGTAGACGGAAGCATAGTTCGCGATGAATAACCGAGAGGGCGGCGCCAGTGTCAATAAGAGCGTCGACAGAAACACCTTCCACACAAACAGCGAGTAAATTAGTCGGGCGAGCAGGAGGATTTGGGACAGTTCGCAAACACGCAGTTTCTCCTCCAAAAACTGCAGCGTCTAGTTTTCCGGATGGTTGTCGAAAGAAGTGGAGGCAGGACGCAGGGGCGATGAAGTACGGCGGAACGGAGACGGGGAATGACGACGGGGTGAGCGAGAAGACCGGGACATGTTTTGAGACAACGTAGGTGAGGGCGAGCGACGTGACGAGGATATACAGAGTCCTGGAACGTAGGCGTCCGATCTGGGCACATATTGCCACCTGTAGGTAGTGGGTCGAGGGCAAGAGTGGGTCGAGCCCAAGAGAAGAAAGAAGACCGCGCGCCCCCTTCTCTGCTCGAGCCAGCCCCGACGGTCGCGTCTTCCGAGAGCCAGCTGCTCTACGGGTTATTAAACCTTCAAGTCCACTTCTAGAGGCTCGTGACAAACTGGTGGAGGTGCTGGGTAAGCGTCCTCACGGATGTTGCAGACCCCTCCAAGGATCCGCGCTACGAATCCAGTGCCTGTCGACACTCCCGTGCATCGGGCCAGCCGCAGGATCAGGGGACTGTCCCCAGAAGTCGTCGACGCTACGGTTCCCACCACATCGACCGGTATGACCAGCGCCACCCTTCAAACCGCCCCAACCGGTACGGGAAGCACGATGTCGAACCGTTACACACTTGAGAGCCCACGGATCCCAAAGACGTTTCATGGCACAGTGTTCGAAGACGTCGAAGACTGGATGGTCGAATACGAGCGCGTGGCCTCCGTGAACGAATGGAACGACACGGAAAAACTCAGGCACGTCTACTTCTACCTGGAGGATGGCGCGCGTACGTGGTTTCAGAACCGCGACGGGCAACTGCCGTCGTGGCGCGAGTTTTGTCGTCAGCTCCTGGAGACCTACACCAGTTCTGATCGCCACGAACGAGCGGAACGAGCGATTCAGGCCCGTGTCCAGCTGCCAAACGAAACTGTGACCACGTACGTCGAAGACATGACGCGCCTCTTCCGACGAGCGGATCCAAGAATGACGGAGGAGAAGAAGTTACGTCATCTGATGCGCGGGGTCAAGGAGCAACTCTTCGCTGGCCTCATACGGAGCCCTCCGAAGACGGTCGCGGAGTTCTTGTCCGAGGCCGTAACCATGGAAAAGATGCTTCTGCATCGCTCGAACTTGTATGAGCGGCAAGCGAACAGCATGTCTGCTGCTGACGTTTTCACGGCCATAGGAAGCAACGGCGACTCACTGCGAGAACTGATCCGCTCTGTAGTGCGTGAAGAGTTGCAAAAGGCCGCTGTAACACCGCAACCTACGGTAAGCTCCATAGCGAGCATTATCAAGGACGAACTGCACCAGGCGCTTCGTGATACCTTGCCTCCTGCTAACGCTGCGGCAGTACCTCCTGAATACCCTCGTGCGACCTACGCGGAAGCCCTGAAGCGCCCTGCTTCCTCTCCGCCGCTATTCGTTCGTGCTCCTCCTACGGTGTCAGTTCAGTCGGTGCAGCCGATACCGTACTACGACGCTGGGTACACGCCGCCGCCCGTTGTTCATGCCGCTCCATTTGCCCATCGTACGGAGCAAGCGGTTCACTACGTCGACGATAGACGCCCGCCCCCTCGGAAGTCGGATGTTTGGCGCACACCCGATTCGCGGCCTCTGTGCTTCCACTGCGGTGAAGCTGACCACTTGTACCGCCAGTGCCCATACCGGCGCCTTGGGATTCGCGGCTTTTCCGCATACTCGCCGCCGCCCCGATACGGCCAACGACCCCGGGACATTCAGGAATACCTGTCCCAGCAGCGCTTGCCACCGCCTGCCCGGCGGCAGTCGCGTTCGCCGTCTCCGAGACGATTTTCACCTCCGCCCCAGCGGTATTCTCCCGAGCGGTCGACCAGTCCCCGCCGGGAAAACTAACTGAAGCGATCTTTGGGGGCGAGGTCGCTGACGGTCGAAGCGCTGAAGACCTCCGACGGACGCAGTTACGGAAAGATACCGACCCGACACCACCTGCAACTGAACGAGACGACCGGCTTTCGCTCGATATACTAGTTACTGTTGACGGTTATGCCGTTAGTGCTTTAGTGGACACCGGCGCGGACTACACGATACTAAGCGGCAAAATAACAACGCAGCTGAAGAAAGTGATCACGCCCTGGCATAACTCGCAGATTCGGACGGCTGGCGGCCACATCGTTACTCCGCTGGGCGCCTGCACGACTAGAGTTGAGATTCAAGGATCTACATTCGTGGCGAGCTGCCTTGTCTTACGCGAATGCTCCCGCGACGTTATCCTTGGGGTTGACTTCCTGCAGGAGTACGGCGCGATTATCAATCTGCAAGAGCGTCGTATCACTTTCTCTGCCGAACGAGCAATCGACGTGCAAGACGGCCGACGGCGCGACGACGTACTTCGTGTGTCTGCTGACAGTGTAACGCTTCCTCCACGTGCCAGTGTCCTCGTCGACGTCACATGCTGTGGCTTACGCGATGGCGAAGCGGTGGCCGAAAGTAACTTGGAACACCTACTGAAACAAGGTGTTTGTGTGGCTCGCAGTGTTATACAGATTCGTGCTGGTCATTCGCAATTGCTTGTTACCAACTTTAGCTACGAGCACCGACACCTGTTCCGCGGCACTTCGTTAGCGTTTGCAGACGCAATAGCAGACGTTAACAACTGTTTCACGTCAGAAGTAGTGGAGACAGCAGACACGTCTCTGGGCCATCTTGACATCAATTCTGAACTGTCCACCGATAGCCAGACAGCACTGCGCAAGCTCTTGCTTGAATTCAGGACCTGCTTCGCACATTCTTCCAAGGTACGCCAGACTTCCATCACTAAACACAGGATCATCACGTACGACGACGCACGCCCGATACACCAGCAGCCTTACCGCGTGTCGGCAAGAGAACGCCAAGCCATACGTACGCAAGTCCAAGAGATGCTTGACGATGGCGTCATCGAACCTTCCAACAGCCCGTGGTCATCTCCGGTCGTTCTTGTCAAAAAGAAAGACGGAACGCTACGCTTCTGTGTCGACTACCGCAAGCTCAACAACGTGACTAAAAAGGACGTGTACCCGCTGCCGCGTATCGACGACTCGTTAGATCGACTACGGCGCGCCCAGTACTTTTCTTCTCTCGATTTAAAAAGCGGGTACTGGCAAATCGAGGTAGACGAACGCGACCGCGAGAAAACAGCCTTTGTGACTCCAGATGGGCTCTATGAATTTCGAGTGCTTCCTTTTGGCTTGTGTTCAGCCCCGGCTACTTTCCAGCGAATGATGGACACTGTCCTTACTGGACTGAAGTGGCAGGCCTGTCTTGTGTACCTGGATGATGTGGTCATCTTCTCTGAAACGTTCGAGCAGCATCTTCACCGCCTACGGAGTGTGCTAGAAGCCATCCGATCGGCAGACCTCACACTTAAGCCCGAAAAGTGCCACTTTGGTTACGAAGAGCTCAAGTTCCTCGGTCATGTAGTAAGCGCCAAAGGGGTCCGACCCGATCCAGACAAGCTTGCCGCTGTGGCCGCGTTTCCAGCTCCTGCCGATAAGAAGGCCATCCGGCGCTTCCTGGGTTTGTGCGCCTACTATCGCCGGTTTATTAAAGGCTTTTCGAAGATAGCGGAACCCCTGACACGCCTTACAAGAGACGATACGCCATTTGTGTGGCATAATGAGCAACAGGCGGCTTTTGCTGAATTACGACAGCGCCTTCAGTCAGCACCCGTTCTTGCACATTTTGACGATGATGCTGATACTGAGGTGCATACCGACGCCAGTAGCATTGGCCTTGGCGCAGTGCTCGTCCAGCTTCAAGATGGAGTGGAAAGAGTTATAGCGTATGCCAGCCGCTCCCTGTCCCGTGCCGAGGCGAATTATACGACTACGGAGAAGGAGTGCCTCGCGGTCGTGTGGGCGATCATCAAGTTTCGCCCCTATCTCTATGGTCGTCCCTTCAAAGTAGTGACGGACCACCATGCCCTCTGTTGGTTGGCAAGCATGCGCGACCCTTCAGGACGACTGGCACGGTGGAGCTTGCGGCTACAGGAATTTGACATCACCATCGTTTATAAGTCTGGCCGTAAGCATGAAGACGCTGACACGCTGTCCCGCGCACCCATTGATCCTGCCAGTCAGGAAACAGAGGATGATGACGGCTTCCTGGGCGCCATTAGTTCGTCGGACTTGAGCAGACGGCAGCGTGACGACGGTGAGATTCGACCGATCATCGATCATTTAGAGGGTCGCGACACAACCATACCACGCCATCTGTCCCGCTCGCTGACGTCCTTCTGTCTGCGAGATAACGTGCTGTATAAGAAGAATGCTCGTTCGACCAGCCGTGCTTACCTCCTGGTGGTTCCAAGGGACATGCGCGACGACGTCCTCTTCGCTTGCCATGACGAACCGACATCTGGTCATTTAGGCTTTTCACGAACACTCGCTAGAGTAAGCGAAATGTACTATTGGCCCGGGCTTTCGGCAAGCGTCAAACAGTACGTTAAAGGCTGTCGTGAATGCCAGCGCCGCAAGACACCATCCGTTAAACCGGCTGGCTTACTTCAGCCAATTGAAGCACCTCACACGCCTTTCGACCAAGTCGGCATGGACATTCTCGGACCGTTTCCCCTTTCTGCCGACGGCAACAAATGGGTGATCGTCGCGACTGATTATTTAACACGCTATGCTGAGACGCAGGCGATACCACGAGCCACGGCCTCAGAGGTAGCGCACTTCTTCATGCGCCACATCGTCTTGCGTCACGGTGCTCCCTCCACTGTAATAACTGACAGAGGGACAGCATTCACAGCGCAGCTTATGGACGAGGTTTTTGAATTGAGCAACACCAGGCATCGCAAGACGACCGCGTACCATCCGCAGACCAACGGACTTACCGAGCGACTGAATAAGACGGTCACAGATATGCTCGCAATGTACATAGACGTTCAACACAAAACATGGGATCGGATCTTGCCTTACGTGACCTTCGCGTATAACACCGCCGTGCAAGAGACGACGCGCTTCACGCCCTTTCGCCTTCTCTACGGTCGCGAAGTCCAGACGATGCTGGACGCTATGCTGCCGTGTCAAGACGCTCACCTATTGACAACTGACGCCGAGGAATTTGCAGAGCGTGCTGAGGAAGCCCGGCAGCTCGCGCGGCTGCATATCGGCCAGCAGCAGCAGGCAGACGCACGACGCTACAACATCCGCCACAGGGACGTGTCCTACAACCCCGGAGACCAAGTTTGGGTGTGGACCCCCGTTCGCCGTCGTGGTCTCTGTGAAAAACTGCTAAGCCGGTATTTCGGTCCGTATAAAGTGCTCCGCCGCGTCAGTGACGTAAACTACGAAGTTGTTCCGGACACATCATCGCAGACACGGAGTAGGACACAAAGACAACCGAGCTCAGACATAGTTCATGTTGTGCGCATGAAGCCGTACATTGCGCGTCCGTAACTTTTTTTGTTTTCGTTTTTTTTTGTTCTCTCATTCCCTTCTTTGTTTCTACTTTTCATTTATCTTTGGGAGATTGCTTCTTCGTTCATTGACTGTGCCGGCGTGACGGCTACTTTTTTTAACACGAAAGTGTTTTATGCCGGGGTCCACCAAGACTTCACTGACGTATTTCCGTCACGGAAATACGTCATAGAACATAATACAAAGAAAGAAACCAGAAGAAAAAGTTCCACAAACATGCAAAATTTGGAAATCGAACCCACGACCTCTCGGTCCGCGACGATAGATCGCCGAGCGTTTAACCCATTGCGCCACAAACGCATTTGCGGAGAGATACACAGACGCGCCTTATATATCTAACCAATGCCTCCTAAAAAAAAAACTATGCCTGGGACGTGAGCCGGAGACGCGGCGCCCTACCCTTTCCGTTTTCCTCCTCTCCACATAGTACAACCCCTAGATCCTCTCGCGGCGAACGCTTGCAACACACCTGCGGCGGCGGCGCGTCGCCGTGCCATGGTAACTCGAGCAGACGACGCACACCCGCCCTTGCCTACCGTGACCTTTGCTTCACCAGACGACATTCATGCTACATATTGTCGCGTTGAAGTGGCGGTCTTTGTCAGTTGACAAAGAGAGGAGGTGACTTGGGATAACAGTAGCCTTTATTTGGACGAACTTGTGTCCATAAGCGAGCTTCTGGCGAAACTATTCGGCAGCGGCGAACACAGCATGCACGGTTGACCGTCGGCAGAAAGAATGCCAGCGTTCTTATCTCCAACGCGCTAGCGACGCGGCGCTGTACAGGAGTTAATGACGAGATAAATTTTGAGCGTAGCTCTCTTCGCCACGCATTTTTTTTCCACGATTTCGCCACGCATTTTTTTACCACGATTTTACCAATCTTTACAAAGTTTTAACTCTTCGAAAATCTGCCAAGTGACTGTAATGCTCAAAACTTCAAAACTCATTACACGGCATTGTCGAAAGACGGCCGAAAAAAGCTTATAAAAAAGCTAGGACTTGGACTCGGCCGGCATCTTCTGCCGGACGGCCCAGAGCTGGTCTTCCTTCGAAGAAAAATTTTGTCACGCAGCAGGCGCGCGCTCTACGCCGCACCTCAAATGCACGCCACGAGCGCGCAAGCAACCGCCTGCACAACGCGTATAGTTACAGTGATTCTGGCCACTGTAGCGTACTTTCTGTAACGTAGTCAGCTGCGCCGACACAGCGTTGCCGACAGCGTCACTCCGGCAGTACAGTCGCTAGCGCCAACACGCGGCGCTAGCTCGCAACGCACGGCAGCGTACTTCCAATGGCAAAGCAAGCGACGTCCCAGGCATTGTTTTTTTAGGAGGCATTGATCTAACACTCCTCCGTGTACCCGCGCTCTTGCTCGGGGCGGTGCCGCCGCCTACGAGCAGAAAAGAGAAGTACTGCATTATGACACTAACGCGCACCGACAGTGAACGCTTCGGTGGTCTCAGCACTACGACGCCTCGATGCCAGCATTCGAAGGGACGCTGGCATCAAGAAGCACTACCAACGCCACCTAGGTGGCGTTCACCGTACTCAGCACAGCGGAGCGTGGCCTCCGCAATTAGCTCTGAAAATGTTTCTGAAGTTGATCGCGGAGGCTGCAATTACGACGCGCTGTACGCGCTGATTTGACTCGGTGACGATTCAGTTACGTGCTTTGTCTTGCGCGTTGTATTAGTGTGTCAGTTACGTGCTTCGTCTTTCGCGTTATGCTAGCGTGTGCAGCGTAGTGCAGCTTCCATATGCACGACGGTTGCTCATGGTCATCGACGTTGGTAGTCGTGATGGAGGAGACGTGCCACCAGGCGTCAGCGTGGGTGCATCAACGCCTAAGGGCGCTTTAGCCACAAAACACCAATAGACATTATATATCAATGTGCAATAAACATTACACTACTTCTGTGAAGACACGTTTCACTTTCGTGTTCTATACCGATTCCTATATAAGAGGGATCAACCACATTTTTTCTGTACTTTCGCTTTGCCTGCCTTCTTCGTCGTTGTCTTCTACGCCTATTTTTTTTAGCATCGAGGCGATGCTTTTGTTCGGAAGGGGGGATATTGCCACCTGTAGGTAGTGGGTCGAGGGCAAGAGTGGGTCGAGCCCAAGAGAAGAAAGAAGACCGCGCGCCCCCTTCTCTGCTCGAGCCAGCCCCGACGGTCGCGTCTTCCGAGAGCCAGCTGCTCTACGGGTTATTAAACCTTCAAGTCCACTTCTAGAGGCTCGTGACAATATAGTCTCTCTCATAGGCGGAATAGCCACGTCGTTCATCGTGCTGGCGCCGGCGGCAGAAACGAGAGATATGACCACGTATGTCACAGTAGAAACATACTGGGCGGGAAGGGCGCCAGGTAGAGTCGTATGGTTGCACGGGGGCCTTCGCTGCCATGGAGGCCAGGTGGTCGCAGACAACGGTGGCAGGTGCAGATGGAACTGGGACCGCAGGCCGCGAAGCAATCTCGGCGTAAGAAGGTGCACAAACAGGCGCAGGGGACCGACCGGGCATGTGTGACACTTGGCATGGACGCCAGTTCTTCTTTAATAATCTCGCGCAACTTGGGATTAGGAGCGCGCAAAGACGCAATGGCGGTGTTGACCGGAGCATGGCCGTGAAGCTCCTCTCGCACAATGATGCGGATGAGCGCTCGCAGTTCGTCGTTGTCGGTAAGGTGAGCGTCGCAGGAGGCGCGTGGAAGACGAAAGGAGCAGATCGTGGCAAGTCGTTGGCAAGTCGTGATGATGTCACTAACGGAAGTGGGGTTCTCAATAACAAGGGCGTGAAAAGCAACGGTGTTGATGCCCTTCAGGATATGGAGGATACGTTCCGCTTCGGGCATGTCACTCTGAGCGCGACGGCAGAGGGCCAGAACGTCTTCAGTGTAAGAGGTATAAGATTCCTCGGCTCCCTGGATGCGGGTAGCGAGCTTCTGTTTCGCTACTTCGGAGCGCCCAGCAGATGTGCCAAATATATGTCGCAGCTGCGCAGTAAATGCTGGCCAATCAGGGAAGTCGCGCTCATGGTTGAAAAACCAAGTTTGCTCGACCTGCCTCAGGTAGAAGGCAACATTGCGGAGCTTGTGTGACTCGTCCCAATGGTTCCAAGCGCTCACCCTGTCGTACTGGTCAAGCCAGTCTTCCACGTCTTGGCCGCGAAGGCCGGAAAACACCTGAGGGTCGCGTTGCGGTGCGGTGACGGACGAAATAGGCCCAGCTGGCGGAGCTGAGGTGGTGGCAGCCGTGGATGCGGTGGTTTGTGCCATGACTGGTGTTGGCGAGCACAACCGTCGACTAGAGCGGAGCTCCAGGGGTAACCGGTAGAGCAAGAGGACGGGGATATCAACGCACGCTCCACCACTTGTGAGACGACGCCCGAGACGAAGGCAGAGCTCTTGTATTGTCACACAGCACGAGACAGCCCACGAACCCCAACCCGACAAAATTATGATGATCGTGAGGATGGGTATATTATACACATGAAGACGATTATGAACTGCACAGTTTGCGCTCACAATATATATAATTACCTACTACATTGCACAAATCATTCACATAAATGTTAAAAAGCAGAGGGCTTGATATTGAGCCCTGAGGGACTCCAGAATGAATACAGGTAAAAACACTTAAGCTATTTCCCACTGTTACAAACTGTCGTCTACCCTGCAGAAAGTTAGTTAATAAATTCAAGAATGATCCACGAATGCCTAGCAGAGACAGTTTCTGTAACAAAATGTCATGACAAACACTGTCAAATGCCTTAGGGGCATCCATAAACAGAGCACATGCTACCCGGTTACGGTCTAGTGTCAAGTTTGAAAGATCAGTAAAAGCTTCTAACAGTGTTTGTGTACCCTTCCCCTGTACAAATCCACACTGATTTGATAATAATACACTATGCTTATCTAGAAACTGTGTTACCGTAATAGCCACGTGTTTTTCTAATATTTGAGCTATACAGGGAATTATCGAAATAGGTCTGTAATTTTCAATACTATTGCGTGCACCTTGCTTATGAAACGGAATTACGATTGCGGTTTTCATTTCAACTGGAATCACACCACCATCCAAAATAGAGTTTAAAAGAGATAGCAATACATGTTTAATTGCGTCAAAGTTTCTCTGGTGTTCACTGACAACGATTTTGTCAAAGCCAGGCGATTTATTCGTCCTAAGGTTAAAGACAATGGACTTCAATTTATCAAGCGATAGTAAAGGAAGATATGCTTGATCTAGCAAGCTATCTGTTAAAGTACACACCGATGGTCGCCGTGTCCTCAATCATGAGACACTTGAAAAAAACTGATTAAATAAGTTTGCCACAGTTTCGTCATCTGCATAAAAATAAGATGAAAGGCGCTGTTTAGGCGTTGAAATGTTGCTGCCTCTAAGATTATTGATTAGGGACCACGTTTTCTTTATGCTCCAGATCGAGCTTCTTGAAATTTCTTTCTAAAATAAGCGTGCTTCGCAAGCCTGATCATTGCACTCACCTTGTTTCTGGCACATTTATATCTTAAGCGCGTGTCATTGCAGTTTGACGACCGCGTGGCCTTATTCCACAAGAAGTCTTTTTCCTTTATAGCAGATAGGATTTCGCTGGTCATCCATTTATGGCTCAGGTTATACGTTGCCTGATTTGGAAAACGCGTGTTGCCGCCTGCCTAAAAGAATCAAACGCAGCTAGCAGCTCCGCTGTTTCTCCAACTTGTGTAACAGTGCGAAAAATAACAAGGAAGGGACGACGATAGAGACAGAGCTATTGTTATCGCTCTGCAAAAGACGACGCCGAAGTGACCGCTAAGAGCGCTGCCGGACGTAACTGTTTAGCCACCCGTTCTGTGGTTCTATGTCAGTGTATCCGAAGGATCTACATCTACGCCTGCATCAATAAACCTCATTTCATTGTTGTTATTTTTTGCGCTGTTACACAGGTTGCAATGAACCAACTAGCCCAGCAAGCCACCATTCTGTTTCTCCAGCCTTGCACAACTTTGTGCAAGCTGCGCTATTTTTTTATCGCGATAAAAATTATATGGACACTCCAAGCGGATTTCTGCCATCTGCGTCGCCGTCGCCGTGAGGTTACATATAAAGTCCAACGGCGATTAAATCGTCGCCGCGCGCCGTATGCTGTATGTGCGAGTGAAAGCGTGCCAGGGACGCGCGCTTTCACGGGGAGCGAACGCACGGCGGAGAGCAAACGCGACTTCTTCCGTCGAGCGAAAGGCCGAGACGGGACGGGAGGGAGGGAGGGGAGGCGACGTTTAGCTGCTGCACCAAATGCGTATTTATATAAAAACGTTGTGAGGCAACGGGCGGGGCTTCTCTAGAAAGTGTAAGGACTATCTTTAACAGCAGAGCTGTTCTTAGTCGACCCTTCGTCGTCTGTCCGGCGTCACGCAGGTCACGTGACCAGGAGAGGATAAGAGCCACACCGGGGGAGGGCAGGTCACGTGAACAGCAGAGGAGAGGCAAGAAGCGCTGTGTCCGCGTCGTCCATCCGTGCCTCGTCCCTTTACATGCGCTAATAAGTATAAGACATGGAATACCAACTCGCCCAATCTTACGCTCTCTAAAGCAGAGGAGAGGCGTGCTGGGGGAGGAGGCAACCAATGAGATGCCACGCTGGGCGCGAGGACGAGAGGCGATAAGAGAAGGTGTTTCTGTGAGGCGCACCCTTTCGGATAACGCACGGTGGTAAAGACTTCCGACGCTGCTCGACGAGTGTCCCGTTCTGATCTCGTCGAAAACCTCCGAGCCGCCGCCAGAGGCACCGGCAACAGTCACCAACGCCGCACGCGTTCGGTGCGAACGCAGACAAAACGCCGACGGCGTCGACAACAGTTATGCGCGTTACTGGTGCTGCTACATGTCCAAGTTTATATAGCTGATAAAGCTACTTTCCTTACTCCTACAGCTCTATACTAATTTGATATCGCAATTGATGCTTCGCCTTTCGGGTGTTTTGAAACGTTGTGAGGCAAGAAGAGGCAGCGACTTCCGACGCTACTCGACGGGCGTCCAGTTCTGTGGTCGAAACCTGCCGAGCCGCCGCCAGAGGCTGCAGTCACGGACACAGCGCGCGTTCGGCGCGAACGCGGGGAAACGCGGACGGCGTCGGCAGCGTTGTGCGTTATCCGAAAGGGTGCGCCTCACAGAAACACCTTCTCTTATCGCCTCTCGTCCTCGCGCCCAGCGTGGCATCTCATTGGTTGCCTCCTCCCCCAGCACGCCTCTCCTCTGCTTTAGAGAGCGTAAGATTGGGCGAGTTGGTATTCCATGTCTTATACTTATTAGCGCATGTAAAGGGACGAGGCACGGATGGACGACGCGGACACAGCGCTTCTTGCCTCTCCTCTGCTGTTCACGTGACCTGCCCTCCCCCGGTGTGGCTCTCATCCTCTCCTGGTCACGTGACCTGCGTGACGCCGGACAGACGACGAAGGGTCGACTAAGAACAGCTCTGCTGTTAAAGATAGTCCTTACACTTTCTAGAGAAGCCCCGCCCGTTGCCTCAAGAGTTAAGTCCACCATGTTTAGCGACATGACGAACATGACTCCCTCGGCTGCCACGCCCCAGGGCACTGCTCATTTTCCTGGCAATGTCAATCCACTGGCTCTCATTCGCACTATTATACGCAAGGAACTTGAGGGTACAGGCTTAGTGTTAATACGACGGAGTCGATCGGGACAGGCGGTGACAAATTTCTTCCTCTCGCAATTATTGTGTCTCTTGTAAGACTTACTGTTATTGTGCCGAGTAATCCCGATAAAGACTCGACTTTCCCGTCTATTATATTTCACCATTGCGTTCTTTCCGCAATACTAGAAATTCTCAAACAATAATTAGCTGGGCAACACAAGCCGCTTCATCGAAACCCAGTCGCATCCTCGCAGACGTTGATGCTACTTCGCAGTTGCCTCTAGCCGTTTCGACTGCCTGGCCCAGCCTTCAGTCACAAGTTTTCGATATGTGACTTAAGGCATACGCCGTACAATGCAATAAAGCCTCGGTAAACCAAAGTTTAAGGGGAAGTCAAAATCACTTCATGATATGCATTATTGCCCTTTGCTGCAATATACGCGCATTGGGATGCGCACTTTTAAACCTGCATAGAAGAAGGCGACTTTGCGGCTGGCGGAAGTGCTACACGGCTACTTATGTGATGAAATTTTAATGACACAGCAAAAGAACCTTCGACGAGCGTAGGCGTAATTACCGGGGGGGAGGGGGGGCAAGGGGTGCACTTGCCCCCCCCCCCATTGTCAAAAAGGGGGGGGGGGGCAGAGTATGCCATTTGCCCCCTCCCCCGCCCCCCACACGCACATTTTTGGAAGTGGGCACGTTCCCGAAGGTTGCATCGTGGAAAGTCCACGAAAACTACAGCTGAAGCTAAATTTTCTAGCTTAATAGAGTGGCCACGTGAGTAATGCTTTTCTCTACTACGTATCCCCTGCTTGGAGAGTGAGAATTGTCCTTCTTGACTCCTGGGGACGCGCTGTAGCGGACGACATGCGAGATACATGCTCGCGCTGCGGAGAAGGCCTGGCGTTGGGCAGTTCCCGCCCTAACAAATGTCAGCTAGCGCTATTTTCATCATGCCCAGTGTTTTGAGACCACTATATTCGTATTTGAAAACACAATCAGCTTATTTAACCTGCAGGTGAGGGGGAGGTCAGGATAACGTATTATAATCAGCCTCGCCCAACGACTGGTGTGGTTTACGGCATGGAATCGTTGGACTTTCAAATGCTGGAACATCTGTCCGGAGACAGGCTACATAGCGTTGCAGTCTGAGTATTTAATCACCATCAAAAAGTCTAATCAAACCTTTTACAGGTACAGCTGTCGAGTTTCACTGTGTAATCACGACCTATTGTAGATATGTTCGTGAAAGTGATCTTGGTCGAACGTGCAGAGCCATTTAAATATCAATAGAACACGGACTTGAATTTTTTCTAAAGGCTTGGGTCACTTTTGACCTTGTCGATTTCATTTTCAGGCTGTTTCTAAATAAGAGCTACACTATTACTTGTGTCCGGGCCGGAGCAAAAACAGCAGATGTATTATATTTAGAATGAATGAGGGCCACTTTTTTGTGGTGTGTATCGAAAATTTGCACTGCGTAGGTTGCTTAAGTGCACCGAAAAAGGTTACCGAATAGTCCCTTTCTCCAAATTTTTATGCGCTATACACTAAATTTCGTTGTTTTCCCCCGGTATCCTCGGTAAACTATACGGGGCATGGTGTTTTTATTTATTCGAAGTACGAAGAAATGTTCCGAGTGACGAGCGATAGATGTTTATTTTGCGTAGGTTCATTACAGTCTTTTTAGAAAGTTATTCATTTGGAGCATTCCAGGGAGTCATACTGCTGCTAATCGAAATGTTTCCCAGACTCCTAAAGCAACAGCACGAGAGACGGTTGAAATTCCATGAAGATATAGATAATTTTAAGCGCAATGCGTTGCGAAAGATTCACTTTTCTGCTTTTAATGTAAGTGTTGAAGATAATTACTAAACGCTCGTTTTTTCATGTGTTTTCGTGCATCATGCGAGATTCTTAGTTTGTTTCTCCGGTGTTCTCCGGTGTCCTCTGTGAGCCAAATAAGGCGTGGTATGGGCAATCTGGAGCTAATGTTCGAAATGGGTGAATTAAATGCGCATTTCCCAATGGAATACTTATGCAAATAGTCCATTGCAGTATTAGTCTCTTTTACGAGCGGTGTAAAACTTGGGCGGCTGCGCTGGCATAATTACAACAACAACTGAGGTGAAATTTTGTGAATATAAGGGGAACAATACGGAAGTTTATGTGCGATGGTAAATGCGTGTTAATCAAACACAGGTTCAAAAAATGCTACAATTGTTTGGAATTATTAGGCTGCTGCTAGGTTTCCCAATGCCCCAAGAGAACTCTGAGTTTCAGATATTCTATACTTTGAAGGAATAGGCGGATTTTAAGCGCAATGTGTCGCGTAGTTTTAACGTTTCTGGCTTATTTAGAAGGGTTACCAATAATTATTGAATCCTCGTATTTTATTTATTTTTACTTTTTCATGCATAATATAGTAGAACGGTTCGCCTGGCGTTCTCACTGAACTAAAGGAGGCGGCTTCGTTTTATTTGGTGACTGTAAGGACAAGTCAATTGGTGAAGTGTAGGAACGTTGATGAATTCTACAGCATTAATGACAAGGTAGCAGTCGTCGTAATAAAGCTGAATAGGAGGTACAACATGAAGGTAGTACAAGCCTACGCCGCAACCTCTAGTCACGATGATGAAGAAATAGGAAAGTTTTATGAAGATGTTGAATTAGCAATGAGAAAGGTGCAAATCAGTATACTGTAGTCATGGGCGACTTCAATGCATAAGTGGGGGAAAAGCAGGTTGGTGAGCAAGCAATCGGCAACTACGGCATCGATTCTAGGAATGCAAGAGGAGAGATGTTGGTAGAATTCACGGAAAGGAATCGGCTCCGGGTAATGAATACATTCTTCAGGAAGCGCAGCAACAGGAAGTGGACCTGGAAAAACCCTAATGGAAAAACAAGGAATGAAATAGATTTCATACTCTCTGTCGAGAGCAGCATAGTGCAGGATGTAGAAGTGTTAGGTAGGGTAAAGTGCAGTGACCATGAGTTAGTGAGGTCTAGGTCTAGGAAACAGGTCAACCTAGAGGCAGTAAGGGTGAAAGCAAACCAATTCAGGCTGGTGCTCACAAACAAATATGCAGCTTTAGAACAGGAAGATAAAGACAACATAGAGGTTATCAATGAAACCGCAACTAGGTTGATCTCAGAAGCAGCAATTGAAGTTGGAGGTAAGGCACCAAGCAATCCCAAGCAACAAAGGACCTAATAAAGAAACGGCATAACATGAAAATGTCAAACTCGAGAGATCAGATGGAATTCGCTGAACTGTCGAAACTGATCAACAAAAAGAAAGTAATGGATATCCGAAATTATAACGTGGAAAAGATTGAGGAAGCAGTAAAATATGGACGCAGCATGAAATCAGTGAGAAGAAAACTAGGCATAGGACAAGGCAAAATGTATACACTGAAAGATGAGCAGGGTAATATCATTAGCAATTTCTATGACATAGTAAAAGCAGCGGAAGAATTCTACTCTGACCTGTACAGTACCCAGAGCAGCCAAGCTACTTTCATTCGAAGTAGCGATGAACAGGATAACTTCTATAACTAGCGATGAAGTTAGAAGGACCTTGAAAGACATGGCTAGGGGAAAAGCTGCTGCTAACAGTCGATTTAATCAAGGATGGAGGAGACATCATACTTGAAAAGCTTGCAGCCCTTTATACGCAATGTCTCACGACTTCAAGTGTACCAGAAAGCTGGAAGAACGCCAACATTATACTCAACCATAAGAAGGGAGACGTTAAAGAGTTGAAGAATTATAGACCCATTAGCTTGCTTTCAGTATTGTATAAAATATTCCCCAAGATAATTTCCAATAGAGTCAGGGCAACACTTGACTTCAGCCAACCAAGAGAACAGGCTGGCTTCAGGAAGGGATGTTCTACGATGGATGATAATCCGTGTCATCAATCAGATAATCGAGAAATCTGTGGAGTACAATCTACCTCTCTGTATGGCTTTCATAGATTATGAAAAAAACATTTGATTCAGTAGAGATACCAGCAGTCATAGAGGCATTACGTAACCAAGGAGTACATGATGCATACGTGAATATATTGGCAAATATCTACAAGGATTACACAAGAACCTTGGTTCTCCACAAGAAAAGTTGAAAGTTATGTATCAAGAAAGGGGTCAGTCAAGGAGATACAATCTCGCCACTGCTATTCACTGCATGCTTAGAAGAAGTGGCCAAGCTCTTAGGCTAGGATGGCTTAGGCGTGAGGATACACGAACACGAAGGAGTCGATACACGAACAGATACGTTGGACATTGATGACACTTTTGTAGGTGGTAGAGAACTTGCGAACCATTTTAACAATTTCTTTGTCAAAGTAGGATGTGTAGATCACGACATTCAAGATACAATGCATGCAGCTTCATTCAGAGAATCTTTATTCCTAAAGTATACTAGCATCCCTGAGCTGATTACAACATTTTCAGCCTTGAAAAATAGCCACATCCGAGACGTAGATGATTTATAAATTAGGCCAATTAAGTACGTCATAGACCTACTTGCAGCTGCAGTAATGCACATTTTTTAATATTTCCCTGTCCACTGGAGTTTTCTCGCGCAATATGCAGGTAGCGATCGACAGTAATAGTTATTCACAAATGAGGTGAAAAACATAATGTTGGCAATTATCGACCAGTTTCTATACTTCCTGTGCTATCAAAGGGACTCGAAAAGATTGTTAACTTTCGTATTGATAATTTTTCGCAAAAACATAGCTTGCTAAACGACTGTTAACACGGGTTTAAGAAAAAGCGGTCTACGGAAAGTGCTAAAAGTATCAGAAGGACCTTATTATTGCGATAGCGGTCTACGGAAAGTGCTATAAGTATCAGAAGGACCTTATTATTGCGATAGCAATTATATGGACACTTCAACCGGATTTCTGCCGTCGGCTTCGCCGTCGCCGTGAGGTTCCGTATAGATAAAATCTTCGCCGCGCGCCGTATGCCCCAGCGGAAGCGTGCGGGGACGCGCGCTATCACGGAGAGCGAACGCACTCAATCTCCCACGCGCAAGCAAGGAAGCGGAAAGCCAGCGCCGGAGGGAGCAGGGGGGGGGGGGGGGGCACTTCTCTGCCAACAACCGCGCCTGTCGCTCGTCCGCACAGTCTCTTATCTCTCCCACGCGCAAGCAAGGAAGCGGGAAGCCAGCGCCGGAAGGAGCGGGGGGGGGGGGGGGGGGGGGCGCACTTCTACGCTGCCAACAACCGTGCTCGTCGTTCGTTCGACCGCACCGTCTCTTATCTCCACACGGCTCTGACCTTTATGCTCCCTGCATTCGCCGCTCAGTTTCCGTTGAAGCGATAGACCGCACGTACATACGCTCGCTGCCAGCGTTTTGACAGTCGTTGACTGCAGTCATTCAGTGTGATCTATTCATGTTTGTTTGTGCCCGCTCACACCACGCTTGTTCATTCAGTTAGTAATAGTCGGGCCACATTTTCCAACGCACGCTACACATGCAATGCTGCCCGGATCGGCAGTGCAGCGCTACAGGTGTGTCCCTTCGCACGCGCTGCCCACGGTAAGCGCTTCTCATCAACACCACCGTTTCACACGCGCCTTCTCGTGGTCATCGAGTCTCTCTTCATGTCGGTCTACTTACGCCGCAGCACACCTGCTTACTTAATTAGCTCATGTTTACTACAATTCATATTGCTACCAAGGCCGCTCACCTTACTTCGTATGACATTGCTGTGTTGCTATCGCATTCATTGCTTCGCCCTTAGGGCGAAACTGTGACATTTTTTCTAGACAACATCGAAAAAAAAAAAACTTCTGACTTTAGGGTTATACCATAGTCCCTCAATACTTTTTCTGGTCACAAAACTTCGCCGTCACTCTATGGGAGAGCTTGATATGTCGCATGAAGTCGCCGCGCTGCGGCGCCACCGCAGCTGAGAGGCCACATTTCTCCGTGTTAAAGCCGGAGAGACTGCAGATGCGGCCGGCGTGGGCTGAAAGTTTGGACGCGCACATGTGTGTGTGTGTGTGCGTGTGTGCGTACGTGCGCGTGCATGCATGTGTGTGTGCGTGCGTGCGTGCATGTGTGTGTCTGTGAGTGTGCGCGTGCCGGAGTGTGTGTGCGTGCGTGCGCGTTCATGTGTGTGTGTGTGTGTCTCTGTGTGTGTGCGTGCGCGTGCGTACGTGATTCTACATTTGCTTCAAAGAAATCTCGCGATTCAAATACTATTATGCGTCATCAAGTAAAAACAGCGCCAGAATATGCACAGGACCAAACGACGAGTAACCGGACAGACACAGGGCGCTGACACACATTATGCGTCGCCGTTCGCCAAGGAGGTATGGTAGTGAGTGCAACGGACCGGCAATCCTCGTCACTCTGCTCGTGCGAGTTAGAGATTAATAAGCGCAGTGCTGAGTCAGTCGAGCATATTAATCCGTTTGTGTTTTTTATAGGGTATATTGACAACAAAAATCGGGTTAGAAAACCTTGTCGCACATTGGGAATAATACGCACGAAAACTAGCAAAGCTTGGGATACATGAAAATTACAATACTTTCCTTCAAGCAAGCGTTTCATTCACCGCTACGATTTGCCGATGTACCTGTTCCAAACTAATTCTGTCGTCCTAGAACATTTTATGGTACGTGTGATTAGAATCTGTCACCATCGCCTGAACGGCTCGAGTGCAATTGAAATTCGGTAACAGCACACGACCTTGAAGTCAGGTTGTCGTTTACTGGCAACGCCACGGCGCTAATGTCTTATTCTTTGTACAGAGCATAAAAGTCGCTCAAAAGTTTTTAATGGAAGCCGGTTGGGCCAACTAACGACAGATTTCTCAGTAAGAATTCTATTCACATCGTCTGCTGACACACGGAGCCGCCAGCTGTCTATGAGATTGTTTACTTTTGGTACGTGCCTTGATTTCGGTTAGAAAACACTCTCAGATGTTCAAGTTTGGATACTGTAACTGCTACGACAAAATGGAATGTAAATAAAACCGAAAAGAAGCTGGGCTTTCGGCCGCAGCGTGACCATACAAGAAAAAATACCGCCGCCGCCCGTGGCGGCCGCTCGGCTAGGTGGCCTTTCTTTTACTATGGCGCCGATAGCGGCAGGCGCTGGCTCTATAATAAACTGAGGCGGGAGTTTCGTGGCCAGAAAAAAGATATTAAGGGACTATGGTTATGCTTAGACTTCAGCACAGCATTTGATAGAGTCAACCATAAATTGCTGCTGATAAAGCTTCAAAAATACGGCTTCCGAGGAATAACACTTGAACTTATCCGATCGTATTTAGAAAGTCGACATCAGTTTGTTGAAATTAATGAGAACAGATCGCAGATAAAACCTTTAACAGCGGGTGCGTCCCAAGGTAGCATCCTTGGGCCGATACTTTTCCTGTATTACATTAATTAGATTGTACAAGTAAGTGATATGCGTAAATTTGTCCCGTATGCAGACCACTGCTCTGTTTTCTTTATAGGTAAAGATTTAAAAGAAATAACGCCCATAGCAAGCTCCGTTTGTTATGGACTTCGAGCACGGTCTAAGGCAAACGGCCTTATCCTCAATGAAACCAAAACAAAATGCGTTATTTTTCATGCTCCGGGAAGTTCTACTACATTTCCAGATAGTATTGCTTTGGGTCCGTATAAAATTAACATTACGTCAACCATAAAAACCCTAGCGTAATATTCACAGCGCAGATGTCCTGGATTGAACACGTTAGTCATGTTTGCTCAAATGTACGAAAAGTTAATTGTTGGTGTGTTAAACCGGAATCGAAGTGAATTACCTTTTAAAGTTAAGCGTCTCATTTATCATGCTCTTTTCCATTCACACATCAGTTACTGTTCACTTATATGGGGTAACACTACGGCGGAAAACATTCAGATGCTCTAAATACTTCAAAAGAAAGCGATTCGGGCGATAGCGAGCCTTTCTTTTTCGAACACACGCAAGAACTTCTCCAACAAAACGGAATAATCAGAGCTCGTGACATATATAAATTCAAAACATTACTAAGCTATAGGAATGCTATGGTGGGAAAACTCGATTCATTCCTAACCCTGGCAACTTTACAAGAAAGTAGAAGTACATATTCATATCGTCCTCAGGCACCATGGCAGATCCCTTTCTCGCGTACTAATTATGGCTGTCAACGCCTTAAACATACACTACCTTCCCTGCTATACTATTTGAACCAACAAAATGTTGATGTGTTATCTCTAAACAAAACACTAAAATATTGGATTTGTTCTTATCGATGTGTATTGTTAAATGCTCTAACAGTTCCGCGGAACTTATGATGTACTCTTGTTGTGCTTATACGTTCACACTTGTAACTATGATGCCTAGAATCCAGGTTTCCGCTGCAGCGATTGTGCCCGGGCCGCGCGGCAGGGCTTGCGTTGTGAACTGGATGCTGCAAAGGGCGTCTTCGCGTTTCTAAATTTAGAGGATGTGATGACGCCCTGGGCTAAGTTGCCGAGGTGTATGTCACGAAAGCAGCAGCCTTATATGCAGATTTCCCTTTTCTATTTTTTAATACAGATGCACATATGTATTTGCATGTAAAATAATTTCTAAAAAAAGAACGTTTCCTGATAGTAACTTGTGTTTATTGTATACTTCTGTGAAATTTGTTATATGTATGTATGTATGTATGTATGTATGTATGTATGTATGTATGTATGTATGTATGTATGTATGTATGTATGTATGTATGTATGTATGTATGTATGTATGTATGTATGTATGTATGTATGTATGTATGTATGTATGTATGTATGTATATATATATATATATATATATATATATATATATATTGTCACAGTGCGTAAGGTGGAAAGAAGAAGACATGGTTGGTGCCCTGGGAGACGACAAAGAAGATTCTGGGTTTTCGCTTCTCTGCGTAGCCATTAAAACCCGTCTGTAAAACCAGTACGTTTCTTCCTTCCCGTAACATTATTGGTGGAGGTGCTGGGTACTCACTTGCGCAAGACGGAGCTCCGCAGCGGACGTAACCTGGCTGCCATGTCATCCGAAGGGGAGTCTTCAACCGCGGCCCCGTCGACGCCACCGACGGTCATCCTAACCCAGCCCCGCGACCCTGGCATGTTTTCTGGGATTGACAACGTTGACGTCGATGACTGGTTGGCAAATTACGAACGGGTCTGCGCCAGCAACAGGTGGGATAACACGCTTATGCTGGCCAACGTAATATACTACCTCAAAAAAACGGCACGAGTCTGGTTCGAGACACATGAAGAAGAGATTACCAGTTGGGAGCAATGCAAACAGAAGCTTCGTGATTTGTTCGGCAAGCCCATCGGCCGCCAACGTGCTGCTCAGAAGGACCTTGGGACCCGTGCACAGACGTCCACTGAATCTTACGTGGCGTACATCCAGGACGTTTTGGCTCTTTGCCGCAAGGTGGATAAGAACATGACAGAGGCAGACAAGGTCAGTCACGTTTTAAAAGGCATAGCGGACGACGCGTTTAACCTTCTCGTGTATAAGAACATCAACACAGTCAATGAGATCATTAACGAATGTCGCCGCTTTGAAGAAGCGAAAAGTCGCCGCATAGTTCAGCAGTTCACGCGCCTACCCAACACCGCTGCTTCATCGACGTGTGAAGACCTTTGTCTTCCGCGTGAGCCCACTCCCTCCGAGAACGTCGTACGTATAGTCCGGCGAGAAATTGAAGCAGCGTCTCCTGCCACACAAGTGACGCAGTGCTTTGACGATTCCCGGCCGCTCGTGTCCCTCATACAATCGGTCGTTCGCCAAGAACTTTCCAATGTGGGTCTGCAATCCATCTGCTCCGCCAACCGTCCTGACTTCGCTTCGTCTGCGGCCTCTGCCCCTGTTTACCGGAACCAGAGCGGTCCTTACCCGAGCTATCGCAACCCGGCCGAATGGCGCACACATGATGACCGACCCATCTGCTTCTATTGTGGACGTGTGGGCCACATCTCTCGCCATTGCCGAAGTTCCTGGCCGGCCCTCTCTCGACCAAGCTTTCCCGCCTACCGCCGCTCCCCACTGAATCCTCGCCCGCCTGCGCCCCCAACCGAGTTCGACGATGCACCTGACAACGCCCGAGTCACTGCGACTAACCGCTCATCGTCACCGCACAGTAGCCGCTCCCGTTCACCCCAGCTGCGTCGTTCCCCGTCCCCTGCTTACCGTCGCCGCTCTCCGACGGGAAACTGACTGGAGCAGCTCCGGGAGGTGACGCTGCTCTAGCACCCCGGCCTGAAATTCCTCTGTTGACCCTGCCTACTGATCGGAACCTTTTGGACGTGGATGTGGATGGTTTGCCTGTTACAGCACTCATCGACACTGGAGCGCAAGTTTCCATCATGAGTGCTGACCTTCGAACGCGCCTGAAGAAAGTCCTTACTCCTGCTCCGACTCGACTGCTACAGGTCGCCGACGGTGGAACTCCGGCTGTGCTCGGAATGTGTGCTGCACGTGTCAGTGTCGCCGGACGCCACACGTCCGTTTTGTTTAGTGTGCTCGAACGCTGCCCCCACGATGTGATCCTCGGCCTCGACTTTTTGACCACCCATTCTGCTCTGATTGACTGTTCAGCCGGTGTTGTCCAACTTGACCTACCCCTTTCCATTGACCTTCCTGCTCAAGCCCCAACTCAGCTTTGTTCTGCGGATTTTATTCGTCTTCTTCCCCAAGCAGCAACCTGCATCACCGTTTTCGCCTCTCCACCTGTTCCAGACGGAGACTATGTCCTCACTCCCGCGACTTCAGTCCTGCTTTCCCACAATGTCTCCTTCCCACACACCGTCATTTCTGTAGCGGCCAATCAGACCTGTCTTCCCATCCTCAATTTCGGCCAGTGCCCTCAGGTACTGTATACCCTCGAGGGATGTCACTTGCCACGTTGTCACCGTCCCACGAGTGCTATATTTCAGCACTATCTCTTGCTACATCTTCGACCAGTGCTCGTTCTGCGCCTTCTGCATCTGCCCCGGCCGACGACATTGCAAAGATGATTGCGCCGGACCTCGACCCCCAATCCGCCGCAGAGCTCCATGACCTCCTCGAGTCCTTCGCCGACATTTTCGACCTGAACGATCGCTCTTTGGGTCAAACTACGGTTGTGAAGCATCGTATAAATACCGGCGATGCGGCACCTGTTCGCCGACGCCCATACCGGGTGTCGCCCTCTGAGCGACAAGTTATCCAGAGCGAAGTTGACAAAATGCTTGCCAAAGGGATTATTGAACACTCTTCCAGTCCGTGGGCTTCCCCTGTTGTGCTCGTCAAAAAGAAGGACAACAGCTGGCGATTCTGCGTGGACTATCGTCATCTAAACCAGATCACCAAGAAAGATGTATACCCGCTTCCACGGATCGACGATGCTCTGGACTGTCTTCACGGTGCCACTTATTTTTCATCAATAGACCTTCGCTCCGGATATTGGCAAATTGCCGTGGATGAAATGGACCGTGAGAAGACCGCATTCGTTACACCTGACGGCCTCTATCAGTTTAGGGTAATGCCTTTCGGCTTGTGCAATGCCCCGGCGACCTTTGAACGTATGATGGACATGCTCTTGCGTGGATTGAAATGGTCCATCTGCTTGTGTTACTTGGATGACGTCATCGTATTCTCTCCAACTTTTGCGGCCCATCTTGAACGACTTTCATCTGTGCTTTCCGTTTTTCGCGCCGCTGGCCTGCAGCTCAACTCGTCCAAGTGCCATTTCGGTCACCGCCAAATAACCATGCTCGGACATCTCGTCGATTCGTCAGGCATTCGCCCCGATCCCGCTAAAGTTCGTGCAGTGCAGAATTTCCCTGTACCGACCTCTGCCAAAGATGTTCGCAGCTTTATCGGTCTTTGTTCTTACTTCCGCCGGTTTGTGCAAAATTTCGCGCATGTTGCTCGTCCCCTGACTGACCTCCTCAAGAAAGATGTTCCTTTCTGCTGGGGCTCTGAACAAGCGACTTCTTTCTCGCGCCTCATCACGCTACTCACCACACCACCTGTTCTCGCCCATTTTGACGCTTCTGCTCCGACAGAAATTCGCACTGACGCCAGTGGATACGGCATCGGCGCAATTTTAGCCCAACGCCAACGTGGGCACAACCGCGTTATCGCCTACGCCAGCCGCCTCCTCTCCCCGTCTGAGCGCAATTATTCGATTACTGAGCGGGAATGTCTCGCCCTCGTTTGGGCTGTGGGCAAGTTCCGACCTTACATATATGGTCGACCATTTACGGTTATAACCGATCACCACGCCCTTTGTTGGCTTTCTTCCCTCAAGGATCCCACCGGACGCCTCGGTCGCTGGGCCCTACGCCTTCAGGAATACACATACACTGTAGTCTACAAGTCGGGTCGTTTACATCAGGACGCCGACTGCCTGTCTCGTCACCCCGTCGACGCACCGAACGATTTAGTGGATGCCGCACCGATCTGCGTCCTCTCGCTTTCCGCCTTGAAAGACATAGGGGCTGAACAGCGACGCGATGAATCGTTACGGCAGCTTATCGAACGCCTGCTCTCTGACCCGTCTGACCCATCCCTTCACATGTTCGTACTACAAAATGACACCCTGTATCGCCGCAACATGCACCCAGACGGGCCCGAGCTGCTAATCGTCATTCCGTCTCATCTTCAGCAGACTGTACTCCAGCAACTGCACGACGTTCCCACTGCTGGACACCTTGGCGTCTCTCGGACCTATGACCGAATTCGGCGACGATTTTTCTGGCCCCGTCTCAACCGCTCCGTCCGTCGCTATGTCGCCGCGTGTGAGTCGTGTCAACGCCGAAAACGACCTGCTGTACATCCCGCTGGTCTGCTGCAGCCTCTGGATATACCGACCGACCCTTTTTTTCGCGTTGGCGTTGATCTTCTCGGACCATTCCCTATATCAAACGACGGAAATAAGTGGATTGCCGTCGCTACGGACTATACCACCCGCTATGCCATTACAAGAGCCCTTCCCACCAGTTGCGCTACAGACGTCGCTGACTTCTTGCTTCACGACGTTATCTTACACCACGGCGCACCTCGTCAACTTCTCACCGATCGCGGGCGATACTTTCTTGCCAAAGTCATCGACGACTTACTTCGATCCTGTGCTACTAAACACAAGCTTACTACAGCCTACCATCCTCAAACTAACGGTCTTACTGAACGCCTGAACCGGACAATAACTGACATGCTCGCGATGTATGTTTCCTCCGATCATCGCGACTGGGACACTGCTTTACCATTTGTCACGTTTGCGTACAATTCCTCGCGCCACGACACAGCTGGTTATTCGCCCTTTTACCTTCTATATGGCCGTGAACCGACCTTGCCTTTCGAGACTCTTCTTTCGACCACACTCGACTCGCCGACGGAGTACGCTCGTGATGTTATAACCGCAGCGACCCAGGCACGCCAGATTGCCCGTCTTCGTCTCTCTGCTTCCCAAACACGTCAGAAGTGCCGTTACGATCAGTGCCACCGCGATGTCGAATACGAACCAGGTGATCTTGTGCTAGTTTGGTCTCCATCTCGACGTGTCGGCCTTTCGGAGAAACTCCTTTCGCGATACTACGGCCCTTATCGCATCCTCCGCCAGGTGACGCCTGTCACATATGAAGTGTCTCCTCTGGATGCTACCGTGCCTTCACCTCTATCTGACGTCGTCCACGTCAGCCGCCTCAAACCGTTCCTTTTTGGAACCAGTGAGTCGCACCAGTAAGGTGCTTCTTCTGACGGGGGTAATGTCACAGTGCGTAAGGTGGAAAGAAGAAGACATGGTTGGTGCCCTGGGAGACGACAAAGAAGATTCTGGGTTTTCGCTTCTCTGCGTAGCCATTAAAACCCGTCTGTAAAACCAGTACGTTTCTTCCTTCCCGTAACAATATATATATAGCTTTTGCATTCTTATGTTATATGCGATTGAGTTTGTGTCAAATAGTAATATGCAAGATGACAGATTGTAATTGTATACTGGGAGTTATTTTACACAACTGTATTGTAAGTAGTGTAATTCTATATAATAACATGAAAGTATCTGCATGTACTTGTGCTTAAAATACCCTTATATCAACACTTTATGCGTGATTGTATTGATACACCAGCCGCTACCACGCCTGTCTGGGAGACCGGAGCTTTGTCAAGCCGAAGAAATTTCGGATTTTTTTCCGGCTCCCCCCTTTTCACCTCGTGTATCCATTGGTGAAAAAAAAAACATGATGATGAAGATGATGATGATCAACGGCGAATATCTCAGCAACCTTCGGTTTGTAGATGACATTGTCCAATTCAGCAACAATGGGGACAAGTTACAACAAATGATTGAGGACCATAACGGAAGAAGTGTAAGAGTAGGCTTGAAGATTAATACGCAAAAGACAAAGGTAATGTTCAATAGTCTGGCAAGGAAACAAAAATTCATGGTCGCCAGTCAGCCTCTAGAGTCTGTAAAGGAGTACGTTTATCTAGGTAAATTATTCACAGGGGACCATGATCATGACAAATATATTACAAAAGAATAAGATCGGGTATAAGTGTATACGACAGGCATTACCAAATCCTGACTGGGAGCTTACCACTGTCGTTGAAAAGAGAATTGTACAATCATTGCATTCTACCGGTGCTAACATATGGGGCAGATACTTGGAGGTTAACAAAGAAGCTCGAGAACAAGTTAAGAACCGCACAAAGAGCCACGGAACGAGAATTGTTAGGCCTAACGTTAAGAGACAGGAAGAGAGTGGTGTGGATCAGAGCGCAAACAGGGATAACCGATATTCTAGTTGACATTAAGAGGGGAAAATAGTGCTGAGCAGCCCTGTAATGCGTAGGATGGATATCCGGTGGACCATTAGAGTTACAGAATGGATACCAAGAGAAGGGAAGCGCAGTAGAGGAGGGCAGAAAACTAGGTGAGGTGATGAAGTTCGGAAATTCGTACGCGCAAGTTGGAATCAGCTGGCGCAAGACATGGTTAATTGGAGATCGCAGGGAGAGGCCTTCGTCCTCCAGTGAACATAAATATAGGCTTATGTTGATGATGGTGACTCCATGAAGCTCAACCATAGAGACGAGACAGTTCAGTCAAGGGCGGGTTCTACGACGGTTCGTTCGCAAAGAGGCATTCTCTGTTGTACACTTATAATTCCTAAGCACTCTGAGGCAAAACAGTGGAGTAGCATGAGCGCGTTGCGCGTTTATCCAGAAATTATTTCCATTTCAATAGCACTGGAGACTTGCTTCAAGAGGGACGCCACGGCCAAATAAGTGCAACCACTCTTCTTCTTTGTGGGGTTTTACGTGCCAAAGCCAGTCCTGATTATGAGGCACGCCGTAGTGGAGGGCTCCGGTTTAATTTTGACCACCTGGGGTTCTTTAACGTGCACTACAACGCAAGTACACGGGCGTTTTTGCATTTCGCCTCCATCGAAATGCGGCCGCCGCGGCCGGGATTCGATCCCGTGATCTCGTGCTCAGCAGCGCAACGCCTTAGCTGACTGAGCCACCTCGGCGGGTAAGTGCAAGCACTCTAATGTAAGTGTATCATTACCTTAGAGAAGTGCAACCACTCTAAGGTAAATGTGTCGTATCATCACTTCATGACAAAATTAGTGAATGCATGGTCCCCGTGAAAAACGTTCATTGACATATCTTCAACACATTCGTAAAATAGAGGTAGAATAAATAGGAATATCAAACTCACAAAGATGGCCTCTTCCTGACCGAACATGCAATTAGCCGTCTGTAAAAGAACAAACAGAGAAAAAACTGATAATTTGAACTGCGAGACATGTATTGGGAATTAGATGAAACCGGCTGGAACGTTGACCTGATAAATGTGAATCCTCAAAATGCAAAACTACTATTATGCCAAGTGCGCGCAAGCGCTTAGTCACGTTGTACAATTTCAAAAGTCGCACGCTTTCTCGGAAACCCTGATAAAATAAACCTACCGTACAACACCATATTTATGGAAAGAATTCCATTAGATATTTTATACTGTCTACACTTTCTATTCTATATTTGTGTTTCAATCAATACGTAGATTGGGATATTATTTTTGAGAAATAATTATACCCATAATAAGAACACTGATTTCAATTTCAGTTAATAATACAATACCAATGGCAGTCAGTATTATGGAGGTGGTTACATTCGTGTAGTACACACGCATTTTTCTAAGGTGCAGGTCAAAATATAACTTTTTTATTAGAGTATTATTTGTTACATTTTGATTGCAAGGTTACACTTTTATATTCTCTTTTCATGTCTAAAGAAACGCGGCGTTTTCCCAACCAGACGACGGCGAAAAATGATTCTAGTCTAGGTATGGCGGCTGTAGGGACTTCGTGTTTCCTATTATGTTCGACAGGTGAGTGAGTGAGTAAAAACTTTATTGAAAATAAATAACTAAAAGAAG
Organism: Dermacentor silvarum; assembly: GCF_013339745.2. NCBI lineage: Eukaryota > Metazoa > Arthropoda > Arachnida > Ixodida > Ixodidae > Dermacentor > Dermacentor silvarum. The sequence goes on along the minus strand of NC_051156.1, from coordinate 17,132,164 downwards.
GCACGCTGCTTGGGGCCCCTGAGGCTCACAGACACATGTTACGACAAAACCGTGAGCTTTCCTAATGAAAGTACACGCGAGCCCGGGCATAACAGGCAGCAGTTCGTTCTACAATTTTCACCAGTGCTCGGGCGAAGGCTGTGCTTCCTGCATACGAGAGGCTCATAAGAGAAAAGCTGTCAGTTTTCTGTATTCAGGGCAAACCTCGAAATGCGGTTTAGTGTCTAAACGTCATAATTTGTTTTATCTGTCCGAAAACAAAATTCGGTCCTCGTATTGTGCAGATTGCCACTTCTACAGCAATAACTTAATTAAGGGTGTACGGTAAGGTAAACGACCAAACAATTTTTTTTATTTGGTTACTAAAAATAATACACACTGTGCAGAGAAAGATCGTGCAGTGGCGAGCACGCAGGAGCGCTCAAAGCCATTGAAAAATGGCGCCAAAGACTACGCCTCCTGGTATTTAAAAATAAACATAAAATTGCGTGTTCCTCAACATAACTTTTTAGAAATTTTTCGAACCTTGATCTACCTTTTCTGGAAAACTACCCGACCGATTACGCTGATAATTTCTCAGATTATACTGAAGTCCCTTCAATATAGCATGAACCTAAACCTTTGAAAAAATGTCTGAGTTAGAATTCTGAAAAAATGGCTGCGGTTTAGCTCAGCTATTACCCTGGATATGCAAAGCGAAAGCTTGGTTTAGCCTGGTTAAGTCTTGGTTTCACTTGGTTAACTTTTGATTTAGCTATATTTACTATACTTGGGTATACACTCATCGTTAAGCCAGGTATAAATAATAAGCCGACAAGTCTAAGCGTTTTGCGAGCCGAAGGGCTCGCTCTTCCTCAGTCTCCGATGCTAGCTTCGCGCGCTTGGCATTCCGGATCCTCTTCAGTGAAGCAGCTCGCCGGGCGATATACGCGGGGTGCTGAGACGCCGCTTGCGGGGTGGTCAGACGTCGGTCAGACGCCGGCGGAGCTCGGCGAGGCGAGTAACGCGATGCGTTGCCAAAGCTACGGCTTAGCTGCGGTCAAATGAAGGTCAAATTGCTGGCGACGACAAAATTCGGCTCAAGTAGGGTGGTAAAGCTGACGCTTAAAAAAATAACAGGAAAATATCTCTTACAGTATGCAACAGTGAGGGCGATATTTTTTTCTTGTGAGATGAATCTAGGAACCCAATTTTTTAGGTTCGGATTAAAGCCACATCATGTGCAATTGGTGTGCAAAATTTCACGGTCATATATTTTTGTTTCTGATGATGATAAAAATGTATTTATTGAAGGATGGGCTCGAAGGCCTATTATGTGGGATAGGAAGGGGAGAGGGGAGGAGTATTCGGAGCCGCCTTAGAAGCTGCGCGTCCTTGGCGAAACCCAAGAGCGAGTCAGAATGGCCCTGTCGGAATCCTCTAATCCAGTTGCCGGCTTAATCCACTCCTCGTAGGACGACACTTGCACCACCCTCTGGTGGCGGTCCCACTGCTTAGCGTAGCGCTCGCACTCCAATAACAAATGGGCTGTGGATGGTCGCGTGGCCACGCCACAGTCAGGGCACCTGTGTGGCTCCTGGGGTGCTTCTTGGTCCTCAGAGGCTGCCGAGGGGCCAGGTTCCTGTGGCGGAAGGGAGTCAGGAGAAGGGAAAGGAGGGCGTCTCTGCCGGGGTGGCCTGTACTGCCGCCACCACTCCAGCACGTTCGGTGTGAGAACGAAGCCGGAACGGAGCCTATGCAGCAGCACCTGCCCCGACCTGGGAAGACCCACGGGAAGTGGGTTTGGGTCTGGCGGGACACCTGCACGCAGTTCCCTCTTAAATCGGTTGGCTACTACTGTCAGAGCTCTGGCTGGGTCATACGGTGGTCCTTTTGTCGTGCTACTTCTGCAGGTGCTGAGGGTCTCTGAAGGATCCTGGGAGACGAGGCGGTTGGAAAGAAGGGCGCGCGCCGCCTCATGGACTCTCTCATTTTCCTCGATGCGCTGGTGACCAGGCATCCAATGAAGTGTTGCAGTGACCCCGCGAGCCTCCGCACGCCTGAAGGCCTGCTTGACTAGGAGTACTTCTGATGAGGCTGTGTGGCGAGACTTGCAAGCATGCAGCGCATATTGGGAGTCAGTGCATATATTATGTGTTTTGCCTGCGTGCTGCTTGAGACCCGTTCTACTGCCCACCATATCGCCCGGAGTTCAAGTTCCGTTGGGTCGTCGGCATCAGCAGTTATGAAGGTAGAATTGTTTCTGATAAAAGGCACATTTATTTAACACCTCCGCCCAAAATTTGGATCTCAAATACAAAAATAAATAAAAACTGTCAGCCTTCGACTGGGTTGGAGATAGAAGACCAGCCAAACTGTACTATGGTGGAAATTATGTATGTCCAATTATGATTATTAAGGTGTGATGGTGTAATTGGTTATTTAAACTAATAAAGAATGAGAAAAATATATTGTTACGCAAAAGCTACGGAAGGACAGAAGAGGAGAACGAAGTGCGCTTGTCTTTGGAGCGGCTTGGTGTCGGCGCGGCAACCCTTTGCTCCTTTTCATCGATTCATCTTTAAATAAACGCACCCCATCGTAACAATATGATCCGGTGGTTTTCATTTATTTAGTGACCACAGGAACCATGGCCTTATGGTCGCTACGGTACACCGCCATAGGCTGTATGGCAAAGGTTGGCACGTTCTTCCTAAACACGTCCCCAACGCCATGCGCGCTCGTTGCGAACACGGGCAAAACGCCGCCGCCGTCGACAACAGTTCTGCGCGTTGTTTGTGAGACCGCATACAACCGCTGTCAAAACGCTGGCGTGAGCAAGCGCGCCAGCAGCATCGATCGAAGGTTCATGCGGTCTATCGCTTCAACGGAAACTGAGCGGCGAAAGCACCACGCATACAAATGTAGGAGCCGTGTTGCAGATCGCTTTCAAGATACGTTGCACCGGGTTCCTCGAAAGAAAGCCTCGCAGTTGAAGAAAAATTTGTCCTGGTCCGGGACTCGAACCCGGGACCACCGCCTTTCCGGGGCAGCCGGTTTCGACGAACCCGGTTGGGTTTCCATTGTAGCAATTGCTACATTTGGGTGGATGTCTCAGTTTTCCTTTAATTACCTATCTCCACTTAGCAGATTTCCGCTGAACTATTACGTCATACACTTGCCTTTGCTTCGAGTTGTCGACAAATTCGACTTCGCCCTGCCATCTGCTAGCCGCCTGGTTAGCTCAGATGGTAGAGCGGCTGCCCCGGAAAGGCGGTAGTCCCGGGTTCGAGTCCCGGACCACGACGAATTTTTCTTCAACTGCGAGGCTTTCTTTCGAGGAACCCGGTTGGGTTTCCATTGTAGCAATTGCTACATTTGGGTGGATGTCTCAGTTTCCCTTTAATTACTTATCTCCACCTAGCGGATTTCCGCTGAACTATTACGTCAGTAGGAAAGAATGCATCGACACCGGCACGTGTGGAAGAAGTTGGGGCAGGGCAATATGGCATTGATAAATTTTTGAGGAATGCTCATCCAAGACGACCACAATGCGTTCTTCATTCCGATAATGACTCGAGGTGCAATTCAAGTGCTGACATGAATGAGTGTACAGATTTTGAGCAAATATTGTTACTTGGGAGGGAATTCCACAGCTCTATTGTGGAAGGAAAAAAAAAGAGTATTTTAGTGTTCTACAACGCGAAAATAATTGTCTAATGCATTTATCATGGTTAGTTCGACTGTAGTGACGTCCGGGGAGCACCAAGTAATCGGATTTTGTTAAGTTTATCAGGTCATGGTAAAGAAGATAAAGGAACTTCAAACAGGCCAACCTCCTCCGACCAGCAAGTGTTGGTATTCCTGCTTGTGTGCGAAGCGCAGTTACGCTGTCATACCTTGAATAATTTGTGTATATGAATCAGAGCGCCCTGATTTGGACCCTTTCTAACGCCAAGTTTAAATATTTTTGAGGCGGTTTCTATACTATGCTGCCGTATTCTAATATCGGCCTAACCAGGCGTTTATAAGCAGTCAATTTCACCGAGGTGAGGGGCTGTCGCTAGCTTTCTTCGTAAAAATCGGAGTTTGAACGCGTGTGCGCAAACGTTATTGATATGTACGTCAGATTTCAACGATCTTGTCATTGTGCCACCTAGATATTTGACTGAGTCTACTCGTTCCAACGAAATATCATCTAATTTAAATGTGAAATTTACGGGCTATTTTTTACGTGTTACAGTCATACACATAGTTTTGTGTGTGTTAATTTGCCTGCCCCATTTTTTGCGATGTTTTGTAGAGACTTGTTAAGCTTTGTCTGTTCATCGACTGTTTTGACAGGTGTGTATATGACGCAGTCATCCGCAAAATGCCTTATTGTAACCCCTTGTTCCATACATGTATACAAGTCGTTAATATATACAAGAAACATAGTTGGCCCCAGAACCGATCCCTGTGGCACACCAGAAATAACATCAAGATAGTCTCATTCAGCATTATTTACACAAACACACTGGGAGCGATTCGAGAGGTAGGCTTCAATCCATGAATTGATTTGTGCTTGAAGATTCGTAACGTGTGTAGAACGCGGTTGAAAGCCTTCGGAAAATCAACAAAAATTTTATTTATTTATTATTTAATTAATTTATTTATTTATTGTGTCAGCTTGCAGTCTTGAATCGATTATTACAGCAAAGTCGTGTAAAATTTCTAAAAGAGTAACAGTTGAAAGCCCTTGCCTGAAGCCGTGTTGTCTGAAGTATAATAGGTTATTTTCTTCCAGATAGGTTACGATAGCCTTATTTATTATATGTTTCATTAGTTTGCAACATGTGCTGGTTAGGGATATTCGCCTGTCTAGAAGCTGCTTGTTTCCACCTTTGTGAATTGACACGACCTTTGCGCACAGCCAGTCCGCGGGAAGCACTGCCGTTTCAAGTGATGCACTGAAAATTTTACGCAGGAAGGGGGACAACTGACCCGCGTATCGCTTGAGAAATTATCAGGGCCAGGTGATTTTTTAACGTCTATTTGTAGCACCAAATTCAAAATGTCGGTCTCTACCTGTTTCCAGGATTTCAGGCATTGCTGATTCGTACTCTGACAACGGCATATTAGGGACGCGGGCACGGAAGAAGACCGACTGCAAGTATGTATTGAATGAGCTAGCGATAGTACGCGCATCCTCAACCACTATATCGGCAATGTCCAATTTGATTGGAGCACTTTTCGGTTTTCACAGATACCGCTAGAATTTTCGAGGCTGATTCGTCATGAATTCAAGTATTGAAAAAAAGTTATCTCTGACACTTGTTAACCTTTCCTTCAGTCCTCCTGAAAGCTGACTAACCATAGTGGAATTATGTTTTTTCTTGCGCATCCTTTGCACCGTTCTATTCAGGTGTAGGACAGTTTTTGTAATCCAAGGCGTTCTCCGCTTTATTTTTTGAGCTTGGTAGAAATAAAATTACTTTCACAGTGTACAATCCCACCGTTTAATTTGAACCATAGGTCGTTGGCGTCCAACGTATTATCGTCAAAATCATCTTCTATAACTCCTAAAAAATCATTGAAGCTTTCATGATTTGCCCTTGTGCAATCCTTAACCGCAATTCTGGTGTCTAGGGTGCCTTGCACCCGTGCCAAGATCGTCAACCGTCAATAAAATCATTTTATGGTCGGATATAGCCGGTTCTATGCTAACTTCAGGGGTTAAAGATGTGAACACAAAGACAAGGTCTAGCGCTGAGGACACTTGCCCTTGAACGCGTGTTGGTTCATGCACAAGTTGAGCTAGCGAGAAACTCTGCATGATATAAAAAAGATCACAACTTTTGACTTCTTTATTGCCAATTACCAAGTTATCCCAGTCAATGCCCCCCAAGTTAAAGTCTCCAGCTAGAATTAATTTCGTTCTTTGGTTGATATAATTTTGATTATTACAAGTCAGAGCAAGCTCAGCTTGGTATAATTTTGGTGGAAATGACTCAAAGCAAGCTCGACTGAGTATAATTTTGGTGAATATGACTACGAGCAAGCTCGGCTGAGTAAAAGTTTGGTGAATATCAATCAGAGCAAGCTCGGCTAAGTAGAATTTTGATTAATGTGAGTCAGAGCAAGCTCAGCTGAGTACAACTTTGGCGAATATGAGTGAGTGCAAGCTCGGCTAAGTAGAATTTTGGTGAATATGACTCGGATGAAACTCAGCTGAATATAATTTTGGTGAATTTGAGCCAGAGAACGCTCAGCTTGGTATAATTTTGGTGAATAGGAATCAGAGAAAGCTCAGCTGAGCATAACTTTGTTGAATATGAGAGGAAGCTCGGCTAAGTAGGATTTTGGTGAATATGACACAGAGCAAGCTCGTCTGAGTAATGATGGTATATGGTTATGCGAGTTTATGCATTAATACATGTAATTGCAAACTCATTAGCACCATTGCCTCCATCTTGTCGGCCCCAGCCTATGCCTCGTGATGCGTCTGCACACTCTATGAGCTGTGGACATGCCAGAACCACCCAAACTTGAAAAGATGCTATCATTCACAGGAAGGGATGCAACCGGCTGACTTCACTGCACAATATTGATCTGTTTTTGATGTGTTATCTACTGCTCATAAAAACAGTGTTTGCCTGCTTTTCGCATTGTTGCATGTGTTTTACAGGAAGTAGAGAGAGGGAAGCAAGGAAAGGCAAGGATGTTTATGGCGAAGTAGTTTCTTAAAATACTGCGATATGTTACGATCAGCATAAACAAAAGAAATTCGATTCCCTGACGTGAGCGCAATATGCAGTTACCTTCTAATGTGAGGGTTAATACAGGTGCAGTAAAGAAAGTCTGCCACACATTGAAGGTTTATTGGCCCTTGTACAGGACAAAAATGATACACCAGAAAAATGAGATAAGACTGTTTAAATAACGCTCCGAAAATAAATTACCGATGGTGTTTATTCCAAGTCAAAGCGTTAAATATGCTATTGTAGAACATTCGTTACGATATATAGTTTGCACGTTAGCTTTGCGAGTTGGATAAGCAGTCGCATCTCGCAGCGGAAGTGACAGCACCTTGAAATGAAATAATTCATTGGGGGAAATGCGCATGAAAGCCCACACCAACCGACTGCAACTAAATGGTCGCGCGTATAGCGGGACCATTTCACTGCATGCTCTTGTCCGTAGTTGCATACTCTTTAAATTCCGTCCGTAAAAGCGCACCGCGCTTCAACAGTGGCGTTTTCCTGTATCACGAGTATCTTGTACAACCAGAAAATTGGGACGACATCAGAAGGCAATGTCTTCCCGTGAGGGACACTTCGTGGTGTTTACCAACTCGCAGCGCGTGTGAATAACGGAAAAGCACGTAAAAGTACGTAATATCAGCACCTGAAGCCAACGTAAAAAAAAAAAAAGCGTCGCGCGATTAGCAGCGTAGCGTGTCAACAAACGGATAGACATCGCACGACCGAATCTGACCTACGAGTTTCCGAAGGGCTTTCCCAGAGATGTGACTACTGTGAGCATGCCATTTTAAGTTATGTGAGAAGATAACACCCAGGTATTTGAAGTTATTAACTTGGGACAAGTAACTACCACTGGCATGTAAGAGAAATGTAGCGGCTTCTTTTTGTTACCAAAGGTCATTGCGACTGTTTTAGTGAAATTAATTTTCATTGGCCACGTGTTACTCCATTCGCAGAACAATAAAAACCATTGTTTAATTCCTGTTGATCATGAGCATTGGTAACAGTGCGGTATAGGACGCAGTAATCAGCATATAGACGCAACTTGACGGCGGTATTACTGGTAACATTTACTACAGCATTAATATAAATTACAAATAACAGAGCTCCCAGCCCCGAACCCTGAGGCACGCCTGACATGACTGTGACTGATGAAGACTGTGCGCGATTAAAAGGGATGAATTGAGTTGGTAATTGTAAGTCGTCAGTAATCCAGATTTAGACCCATTGAATATTGCACGTAGTTTACACAAAAGCTTTTTATGGCAGACTAAGTCAAATGCCTTCGAATAATAAATAAAGATTGCGTCCATTTGGTCGCGGTTATTGAGTGCAGAAGCTATGTCGTGCGTAAATTGAATGAGCTGCGTGACAGGGGAAAAACCGGTTCGAAAGCCATGCTAGTTTTCGGGAAGTAGATTGTGACACCTTAGATACTGAACCATGTGCTTATGAATAATATCTTCAAGACGCTTGCAGCAAGTGGAAATAAGCGATATCGGTCTCTAATTTGCTAGTAGTTGTTTATCACCAGATTTAAATACTGGGATGACACAAGCAATTTTCTGAGCTTAGGGAATGGTCGACGTGTCCAGCGATTTATTGAAAATTACTGTAAGGTACCTGACATTCCCTTCCGAGTACCTCTTTAAGAACATATTAAGTAAGGCGTCAGGTCCCGCGCTCTTAGTTGTGTCAAGTTTTAGCAACAGATTATGAACCCCAGCCTAACTTACTTCTAGACTAGGCCATTCATGTGCGGAACTATGAACGAAGTGAGAGTAGCAACCATCATCTTGATGAAAGACGGAATGCAAATAGTTACTAAAGCCTTCAGAGATGGTGATAGGATCAGTGCAAATCTTATCGCTGATAATGATTGCTGCAGAGTCATGAGAATAGGGAAGTATTGTTTTCCAAAATTTCGATGGGTTTTCTTTCATGAACATTGTTAATGTCGTGTTAAAGTAAAAGTCTTTAGGTTCTGTCATCTTTGTCTTTAGTTTAGACTTGAGCGAGAAAAGGAGTGAATCGTGACTTTCGCTGCGAAGCCGGTTACGCTTGCGCATGCGTTTAATGCGTCGTATGAGCTGGATTATTTCACGTGTGTACCATGGATGCTTCAGGTTATGTTTTACACACGTTTGTGGAACGAACTGCAGCGCACAGGTACGCACTATATCATAAAACTGTTCTAACAAAGCATCAACATTCCAGGTTTCACTGCTTGCCACGAAATCACCAAAGGAGGATTCTAACAGTTCAACAATATCACGATCGTTAGGGGCGAATTCGGTAACAACGTTAAATTTCAAGTTACGAGGTTCGCCGACCACGTTAATTTGTACCAAAACACCTTTGTCATCTGATAAACGATCAACTATGTCACACTCAAAACCGTACTGTAGCAGTTGTTGATTAATAAATACAAGGTCAAGAACAGAGTTTACTCTAATTGGACGTTCAACCACTTATGTTAAATCAAATTAAACAGCCATATTAATCAGGAAGTGACAAACTACCTTTTCACGACCTGTTAAAATTAATAAGGCCCAGTCAATACAAGGAGTATTGAATTCACCTGTAATGATCATATTACGAGAGGTACGGGGATCGTTACCCCGCACCTCCACCAGAATGTTACGCGAAGGACGAGTCAGTAAGACTACCAGCTATGTACAGGTTGTATTTACAACAGTGGTTGCAGCGCTCAGCGGTTATATTCACACCGCGAGCCCAGCTCCTTCTTCCTCTTCTTTTTTCGAGTGATGGCGCTCGCGCGCCTCGTTCAAACAACCAAATACCACACGCGTGTAGCAATACTATAAATATAAATTCTGTTTTGGGCTATGTATTCTGTAATATGGGAAAATACATTTTCAGAACCAGGCGGTCGATCAGCAGCGCCCACTACTGTCACACTACCAGAAACATTTATCCGGCACCAAACAAACTCAGTATTCGGAAGTTCTGGGAGTACTAAATGTTCAATGCCCTTTTAAATAAAGAGAGCTACGTCCCCACCTTTACCAAGTTTCCTGTCGTTTCTTACGACCGAATAAGCTGGAGGCAAAATTTCAGAATCGGATATGGAGTTGTTTAGCCATGTTTCAGTTACGCAGATTACTGACGAGTTGTGACATTCTACTAGCCTATTGAAATCTTCTACGTTGTTTAGCAAACTTCGAGCATTTATGTTCAAAAGTGTAAGTTTCTGTTCATTATCAAGTCACTCTGTGCGCCTAGAAACGGTGGCATGAGGAGCCTGAACGATCGTTTTGCGAACATTGTCCCACGTGTAGCGAACGCTGTCGACTATCAGGCAATCGTACTGTAATCTATATTTGGCTGCTTGCTTACAGATACCAATCAAGTGATCCCACAAGTCCTTGCGGATTGGCCGTACACGTGCAGAAAAGTCTTCGTTAATGTAAATATTAGATTCTTTCAGTTTTCTTGCATTTCTAAGTATTTCAAGCTTAGCTCTGAAGTCCAGCAACTTGAAGATTACAGGCCGCTTCTTTTCATTACTTCGTGTACAAAGTCTGTGGCAGCGTTCAATGGACTCACATTAGATACCAAGCTTGGAAGACAGCAAGTCCGTCACAGAAGCTAACAATGCCTCAGAAGTTTCATGTGATGGTTCTTGCAAACCGTAAATGATGAAGTTGTTCCTGCTGGATCTATTTTCAACGTCATCATTCTTGCGATCAAGCTTATGAATAATATCTTTGAGGTTCGCAACCGTTTCCTCTAGATCATGAACTCGCTGAAGGTCATCATTTACAGTTGAAGCCAACGTTACAATGTTCGTTAAACATTGTTCAAAAGAAGTCAATCTTGAATTGAGTGTAGAGAGTTCTTGACTGATTTTCATCTGTCCGTGAGCATATTTTTATCAGTGCCTGGATTAGTATCTACATCTCCAGAGAGTTGCAACAAAATTCTCAATGAATGCAGGAAGCAGGAAAAAAATACATACAAAGTGCTGAGGGTCTGGCAGCAGCAATAAAAAACGGTCATCGTTGCTATAATATATAGACGGATATTTTGAGCCTACGTGCAAAAAGAAGCCGACGTGCTTGTAAGAACCGTTTGCCATGCCCCTGCCAGACCGACTGAAGAAGATTGGCCGGAGCGTCGGCTTTATATTCAAGCTATTCAAGCTTTATAGTAAAGCTATTCAAAACGTTTCTATTTCAATTCTGTAATCAGCCCGGCACGATTGGTCAAAGCATTTTCGGGCCACCCCCTGCCTGTCACGCGACGCCACGAAAACCGCAGTAGCTCCCCATCTGATAGGACGTGTGCACGCTGACTATGCATGACTAAACTAAACAAATAAAAAATAGTTATTTCTGATTCGATTACTTTTCGCCATTAGCCTTCTGCTATTGGTCAATAGTTACATTGGCACAGTGGGCACAGCCTCATAGTTCTTGGTCTGTGCCCACTTCGCGTGTCTGTCTCGCGACTTCACAAAACCGCGTACGAGAACTCACCGCGGCAAACTGACGTGTACGCGTTAAAGATGCATTAATACGCCGGCCAAAACTGGTTTTTTTTTTCTGAATAGCCGGAGACTGCCGCATTCCGAAAGGAATAAAAGATGGCTGCCCGCCGATCGCTCAGGCACTCGCTGTTCGCACCTGTCGGTGAGCATGGATTTATTTTCGTGTAATAAGCCTTTTTTACGTGGCAGTAAAACGTTATCGAGCCCTTTCGGCACGTATATGACATCGCTATGCCAACTTTTCCTTGCTGAGGATTCGTTTTAGCGGAATTATTTACCTTCCGTTGCACCCCGCCGCGATTTTCGACCAGCCACCGCAACCTAAGAGGAAGCGGACTCATCGGCGAAGCCGGCACCACCCTCTTCATCTGGCTATCTATTTACACTGCGCTGGCTCGGCTCCATCGAAACCCTCTCCACTTGAGCGTGCTCCTCGCCTCTTGTCAGCCAACTAGATAAGAAAAAAATGGAGCACGCTTAAGCTTCGTCTTTAAAAGTGGAACTTGATAGCGTTATCGGTCCCCGTTCTCATCGCATTTTTCTGTATGAGTAGGCTTCACTGCAATGCCCAACGTGTGAAAGCCAGCTTTCAAAGACCAAGCTTACACCAAAGTTTCAAGCTTACACCGATCCCCTTAAAGTCGGCTTCACTTTAAAACACAAATGCATGGCCGGGAAGACATTTTTGCACGCAAATAAGCCGTCTTATATCAAAATGTGAAGGCCCTAGGACCTTTTTTGATTATTTTATTAATTGTTTGCTGTTGCCCCTAGGCACGCGCGTGTCCAAAACACATTAGGCAGGCTAAGTCCCAGTTTGACCTGCCGAGGACGCGAGCGCCATCTGGATGGTGTTTTAGCAAATAATCTACCCGGGCGCGCCGCTGTTGTATGGTACAAATGCAGGAAAAGGGGTTTGTGTTTGAGTTTTCTAGTAACAGAATTAAGTTTTCTCGTGCATTCGAATTACAATCCGGCGCTATCATGTCTGCAGGTTCTGGCTAAGTCGTATTTTACAAATTTTCTGACGGATATTAATTTGAGAAATTCAATTTTGTTCACTAACGCCTTGCGCAACACGGAGGGGCTGCACTGTCGGGGTGGTTCGGGATGATTTTCTTTGGCCGGGCAACGCCCGCGACGCCAACGCCGACATCGGATTTTCTGCAACACTGGGCCCTTAACGCTACCGTGTTAAAACGGTCAGTGTAGGCAATGTTATTCGTTTTGAAAGCGAACAAACGTGACTTCCTATAAACGAGGAGAGCGTTTGATTGGGCTGTTCACTGAAAGCTGCGGGTCACCGCCCGATGCTTGCGTCGGCGGTTGCGTAAATTTGACGACAGTATATTTGAATAGGTTTACGTTATTCATGAAATTCATGCGCCCCGTAGATATATGTCCGCTAGAATATTCGTTGACCTTCCCAAAGTGAGTAACCTTACCCCGTCCAAGTACTTGGCGTCCGAACAGGCCATCATGAGGAACACGAGTGGGTTGGAGCTACCTGGCTGCTGGCGCTCGGCGCACTGCATCAGGAAGTTCTGCACCGTCTGCGGGTGCGAGATAATTATTGTCAGTGTCAGGTGCCAACAAGAACTCAATTTAATTGATTGTTAGTGTGCTAAAAACAGCGTAAATGCCTTTTAATTTGATGCACAACGATAAAACATCGAAAGCACAAAGCGAAAACACAAACGAAATGCAGACAACTTCGAGCAGTAGTTTACTACTATTCATTGCGAACAACTCTATCAAGGTATTAAACACAACAGTATAAATATGGGACTCATATTACAAACTTTGTGTGAGCTAAATAGGCGATAGCGCTGAAATAACCTTTCAAAATTAAAAAAATATCTAGATTGAAGCAGTATCTAACATCCCAAATACCCATGAGTACACTTAACTCATGGCCTGCGTGGCTGCATGGCTTAGCTTAGCTCACACAAACATTGTGCGAGCTAAACAAATGATACCGTTGAATTAACCTTTCAAATAAATAAAAAATAAATACATTGATGCAACACCTAACATTCCAAATACCCATGAGTACACTTAACTCATGGCTTAACTGCATGCCTTAGCTTAACTCACACAAACTTTATGTGAGCTAAACAGATGATACCACTGAAATAGCCTTTCAAAAAATCAAAAACAAATAGATTGAAGCAACATATAACATTCCAAATACCCATGAGTACACTTAACTCATGGCTTAACTGCATGGCTTAGCTTAACTCACACAAACTTTGTATGAGCTAAACAGATGATACCACTGAAATAGCATTTCGAAAAATTAAAAATAAATAGATTAAAGCAACATTTAACATTCCAAATACCCATGAGTACACATAACTCATGGCTTAACTCCATGGCTTAGCTTAACTCACACAAACTTTGTATGAGCTAAACAGATGATACCACTGAAATAGCCTTTCAAAAAATCTGAAATAAATAGATTGAGGCAACATATTGTCACGTTTAATGAACAGGCGACGTCTAAAAGAGGCCTTTAAGGTAAGTCCGAGTCGTCAAAGGGGCAGCGTAGCACCGACAAAAAGACCAAGGCGCTAGCTCGTTAACAAGACTTGTCCCAGGAGAAACGTAATGGTCCGGAAACCACGACTATTATGGTGTGCGATATATGGTTTTAACCGCACTACGTGCACAACCTCGGGCCGCGGTTGTCGGCGTCGTGCTGGCTGGGTGCCGTCTGAAAGAACTTCATAATTGAGGTCACTCACTCGCCGAAGCACTTTGTAAGGGCCGAAGTACCGACTGAGAAGTTTTTCCGAAAGGCCTTTACGGCGGACGGGGGTCCAAACTAGCACTTGGTCACCCGGTTGGTACTCAACTTGTCGGTGGCGAAGGTTGTAGTGTCGCGCGTGAATACACTGTTGTTTCCTGATGTTCACGCGAGCCACTTGGCGTGCTTCCTCGGCACGCTGCACGAAACGCTCAGTGTCTTCATCAAGATTGTCAGAATTGTCACATGGTAACATGGCTTCTAACATCGTCTGCACTTCACGACCGTAAACAAGAGCAAAAGGCGTGAAGCGTGTGGTCCCTTGCGTAGCGGTGTTGTACGCAAACGTGATGTATGGTAGGACTTCGTCCCACGTCTTATGCTGCACGTCTATGTACATCGACAGCATGTCGGTCATTGTTTTGTTAAGCCTTTCAGCCAAGCCATTTGCTTGAGGGTGATCTTTCGGTGCGTGGTGTAACTCAGCTGAAAAACTTCTTCAAGCAGCCTTGCCGTAAACGCCGCTCCTCGATCCGTGATGACACAGGATGGGGCGCCATGATGTAGTACGATGTTCTGTACGAAAAACTGTGCAACCTCAGAAGCTGTGCCTTTAGGAAGAGCCTTTGTTTCAGCATAGCGGGTTAAATAGTCCGTGGCGATAATTATCCACTTTTTTCCGGAAGTAGACAACGGAAACGGGCCCAGGAGGTCCATGCCGACTTGATCGAAGGGCCCTCGAGGCGGTTCGATAGGATTCAGCAATCCCGCAGGCTTCACATTCGGCGACTTTCGGCGTTGGCATTCACGGCAGGCTTGGACGTATCGTTTAACACAAGTGGCGAGTTTCGGACAGTAGTACGATGTTCGTACGCTGGCAAGGGTTCGAGTGAAACCCAAGTGGCCAGAAGCAGGCTCGTCGTGGCATGCGAACAGGATTTCATCACGAAGCTCTGCGGGTACGACCAAAAGTTAGGTGTTGTTGCTGGCAGCAGAATTCTTCTTGTAAAGGACGCCCTGTCGTAAACAAAACGACGACAAACAGTGAGCAATTTGGGGTGGCAGAGTGACGTTGCGGCCTTCCAGATGTTCAATTATAGGGCGCAATTCACAGTCTGCTCGCTGCCGTGTTGATACGTGTGCCCCGCTTATGGCGCCGAGAAAAGCGCTGTCGTCTTCGATGCGCTGATCACCAGATTCAACAGGTGCGCGCGACAATGTGTCGGCTTTGTCGTGTGTGCGGCCTGACTTGTACACAATGGTCACGTCGTATTCCTGCAGGCACAGGCTCCACCGTGCCAGTCGTCCAGAAGGGTCTCTTAGGTTTTCCAGACAGCATAAGGAGTGATGATCCGTCACGACCTTGAATGGGCGGCCATAGAGGTAAGGTCGAAACTTGGCAAGTGCCTATACGACGGCAAGACACCCTTTCTCCGTCGTAGTGTAATTGGACTCGGGTCGTGATAGGGTGCGACTGGCGTAAGCTATGACACTTTCGTGGTTTTCCTGCCGTTGCACGAGCACCGCACCAAGACCCAGGTTACTGGCGTCGGTATAAATTTCTGTTTCGGCGTCCTCGTCGAAATGTCCAAGAACCGGGGGCGATGCCAGGCGACGTCGAAGCTCCGCCAAAGCTGCTTCTTGTTCAGAGCTCTAGATGAACGGCGTGTCGTCTCTAGTGAGACGAGTAAGTGGTGCAGCAATTTTAGAAAAATTGCGTATAAAGCGCCGGTAGTATGCGCACAATCCCAGGAAGCGTCGAACGCTTTTCTTGTCTGTAGGAGTCGGAAAAGCAGCTACAGCGGCAGTTTTCTCGGAATGGGACGGACGCCTTCCGCGCTCACGACATGCCCAAGAAACTTCAATTCTTCATAACCGAAGTGACATTTCTGAGGCTTTAACGTGAGGTTAGCCGATCGGATTGCCTCGAGCACTTGCCGCAGTCGCTTAAGATGTCCGGAGAAGCTGCCTGAAAATATGACTACATCATCCAGGTAGACGAGATAGGTTTGCCATTTTAGGTCAGCGAGCACCATGTCCATCATTCGTTGGAAGGTTGCCGGAGCAGAGCACAGCCCGAACGGGAGTACTCGGAACTCGTAAAGTCCATCCGGAGTGACAGAGGCTGTTTTCTCCTGGTCACGCTCGTCTACCTCAATTTGCGAGTACCCACTTTTCAAGTCAAGGGAGGAAAGATACTCGGCTCACCGTAGCCGGTCAAGAGAGTCATCTATGCGCGGCAACGGATAAACGTCCTTCCTTGTGACGCTGTTGAGTTTTCTGTAATCAACACAAAAGCGGAGAGTGCCATCATTCTTCTTTACCAGGACAACCGGTGACGCCCACGGACTGTTTGAAGGCTGGATGACGCCATTGTCAATCATCTCCTTGACTTGTCGTTGAATTGCTTTCGTTCTTTCTCCAAAACACGATGAATAGGACGTGAATCGTCGTAAGTAATTATCCTATGCTGCGTGATTGGCGTCTCCCTGACTTTCGACGATCGAGCAAAGCAGTCCTTGAATTCACGCTACAGTCCCCGCAGTGCCGCCTTATTGTACTCCGACAGCTCGTTATTGATGTCGATATCTGGGACGCATTCTTCATCGGTGTCGCTTTCTCCACAAGCGAAACACTCAATGACGTCCTCCCAGGCTTCAGCGCAAGTGACGGCAGTGCCCCGGAAGAGGTGTCGGTGCTCATTTGTGATCAAGACGTCAGCTTGTCCATCCCTAACGTCAGTTATTCCTCGAGCCACGCTAATTCCGAGGGTAAGTAGAAGGGAGACGTTCCACTCTACGAGGACTTCGCCTTCACGTATGCCCTCGGACGTAACCGGAATCATGACACTAGCACGAGGTGGTATCGTGACGCTGTCGTCGGAAATTCGAAAAGCGGCTGTGCGGCGGCTGGCGTTTCGTGTCGTCGCTTTCTTTGTAGAGAAAGAGATACAGCGTCGGCGGAGGTCGATGATGGCGCCGTACTCTCAAAGAAAGTCTATTCCGAGTATTAATTCACGGGAGCATTCTCGGAGAACAAGGGAGCTGATCGGGAACGTCGAATTTTGAATTTGCACCCGAGAAGTGCACACACCAAGCGGTTTGACGGCATGTCCACCAGCTGTCCGTACGTGAGTCCCTGTCCAAGGCGTAAGGATTTTCTTTAAACGGCTTGACAGTTTTCCGCTGATAATCGAATAGTCAGCGCCAGTGTCGATTAAGGCAGTAACATTTCGACCGTCGATCAGCACAGGTATGTTCATGGAGAAGTCTCCAGCCTGAGATACTGGCATCGTCAAGTCTCCGTCGGTCTGAGGTCGCTTCGATTGGAGGTCTTCGGCACGTCCAGTATCAGCCGCCTAGCCTCGAAAGGTCGCTGACGTCAGTTTTCCAGGCGAGGGCTCGGAGATCGTCCTTGCGGCATCCGCCTCGCACCTCCCGAATAGGATGGTCGTGGTGACGGCGATCGCGACTGGCGCCTTTATGACGGTGGCGCGCGCTGTCGGGCGAGAAAATCTTCAATCTCGGGTGGCCGTTGTCCGAAACGGGGTCGGGGTGAATTGATAGGAAACTCCTGGAGTCCAAGGCGGTGGTACTGGCACTCTCGGTATAAATGACCCGCCTCACCACTGTGGTAACAGAGCGGTCGTCGGTCGGGCATGCGCCAAATGTCCGATTTACGCTCGGATGGCCGAGCCTCTCCAAAATAAGGAACCGCCTGCGCTGACTGAAGCGTCGCATACGGGGTGACAGCAGGTAGCGGCACTGGTGCCGGGATATGGGGCCCGAATATGTCGCGATAAGTCACACGCTCGAATTCGCCCATGGTAGGAGGTGTCGCCGGGGGCGGGGCGGTGCATCACAAAACGTCAGCGTAGGTTGCGCGTCGAGGTTCACTTGATGTTGTGAAGGCCTCAACTGATGGAGCGTCCTGAAGTGCTGCTTCGTAACGTGGTGCACCGAGAGCATGCTGCACTTCGTCACGCACGACGCCAGCGACAAAGTTGGCTGAAGGCTGCTGCGTCTGATGCAGCTGTCGCAGCTCGTCGCGGACTACCGCTCGGATAATATCGCGAAGCGACTCGACGTCGGTCGTGAGAGTTCCTAGGCCACTGGTAGCAGAGGAGATATTCATTTGCTGATCGTATTGGTGCGAGCGCTGGTGCAGGGCCTTCTCCATGGCGACGGCGTCAGTGAGAAACTCCGCAACCGTTTTGGGCGGACTACGAACGAGTCCACCAAAAAGCTGCTCTTTCGCTCCGCGCATCAAGTGACGCAGCTTCTTGTCTTCCGACATGGTAGGGTCAGCTCGCCTGAAGAGACGCACGATGTCTTCCACGTACATAGCCACACTCTCGTTGGGTTTCTGAATGCGAGACTGGAGGGCCCATTCTGCTCGTTCTCGGCGAGCGGAGCTGGCGTAGGTGTCCAAGAGCCTGCGACAGAACTCACGCTATGATGTCAGGACGCCTTCGCGGTTCTGGAACCATGTGCGACCACCATCCAAAAGACAGAAATAAACGTTTTTGAGCTTCGCCTCGTCGGCGCATCCGTTGAAATCTGCTACGCGCTCGAAGTCCGCCAGCCATTCTTCCACGTCTTCAAGAAGGTCGCCATGGAAGGGACTTGGCACACGCGGTTTTTGCAGCGTGTGATGAGCAGGTACCGGAGGTACCGGATGTACCGGATGTACCGGAGTAACCGTCGCAGGGTTAGTCGAGGTAGTACCGGATGTAGCAACCATACCTGCCGACGTTGTCCTCTCAGGTAGAGGCTCAAACTCAGGGGCCAATCCCTGGATTCTCCGGCTGCGCGGTGTCTGGCGTGAGCTCCGGTATCGGTCTAACGTTCCTGCTGCTGGGAGGGGTCTCTTGCATGGGTCGAGAATACCCCGCACCTCCACCAGAAAAATGTCACGTTTAATGAACAGGCGACGTCTAAAAGAGGCCGTTAAGGTAAGTCCGAGGCACCAAAGGGGCAGCGCAGCACCGACAAAAGACCAAGGCTCTAGCTCGTGAACAAGACTGTCCTCGTCTTCTTCTGGGAGCAAGTAGCCCAAGCGCGTAGCAATATTCCAAATACCCATGAGTACACTTAACTCATGGCTTAACTGCATGGCTTTGCTTAACTCACACAAACTTTGTGTGAGCTAAACAGAAGATACCACTAAAATAACCTGTCAAAAATCTAAAATAAATATATTGAAGCAACATATAACATTCCAAATACCCATGAGTACACTTAGCTCATGGCTTAACTGCATGACTTAGCTTAACTCACGCAAACTTTGTGTGAGCTAAACAGATGATACCGCTGAAATAGCCTTTCAAAAAATCAAAAATACGTAGATTGAAGCAACATCTAACATTCCAAAATACCCATTAGTACACTTAACCAAAAAACAACAAGCCCGAACTTTAAATTGCCGATTTAATATTTTCATGTATCTGTTAAAAGTTCTCAGGTAACTGCAATATTAAAAAAATGTCACAGTTTCGCCCTAAGGGCGAAGCAATGAATGCGATAGCAACACAGCAATGTCATACGAAGTAAGGTGAGCGGCTTTGGTAGCAATATGAATTGTAGTAAACATGAGCTGATTAAGTAAGGAGGTGTGCTGCGGCGTAAGTAGACCGACATGGCGAGAGACTCGATGACCACGAGAAGGCGCGTGTGAAACGGTGGTGTTGATGAGAAGCGCTTCCCGTGGGTAGCGCGTGCGAAGGGACACATCTGTAGCGCTGCACTGCCGATCCGGACAGCATTACATGTGTAGCGTGCGTTGGAAAATGTGGCCCGACTATTACTAACTGAATGAACAAGCGTGGTGTGAGCGCGCACAAACAAACATGAATAGCTCACACTGAATGACTGCAGACAACGACCGTCAAAACTCTGGCAGCAAGCGGATACGCCGCAGCGGCGAACGTACGTGCGGTCTATCGCTTCAACGGAAACTGAGAGCATAAAGGTCAGAGCCGTGTGGAGATAAGAGACGGTGCGAGCGAGCGACGATCGCGGTTGTTGGCAGCGTAGAAGTGCGCCCCCCCCCCCCCCCCCCCGCTCCCTCCGGCGCTGGCTTACCGCTTCCTTGCTTGCGCGTGGGAGAGATAAGAGACTGTGCGGACGAGCGACGAGCGCGGTTGTTGGCAGAGAAGTGCCCCCCCCCCCCCCCCCTGCTCCCTCCGGCGCTGGCTTTCCGCTTCCTTGCTTGCGCGTGGGAGATTGAGTGCGTTCGCTCTCCGTGATAGCGCGCGTCCCCGCACGCTTCCGCTGGGGCATACGGCGCGCGGCGAAGATTTTATCTATACGGAACCTCACGGCGACGGCGACGGCGACGCCGACGGCAGAAATCCGGTTGAAGTGTCCATATAATTGCTATCGCAATAAAAGACGCATGACTGCTACTGTCACAATTAACATGAACGCGGAAACGACCGGCCCGGGTGACCGTCATCGCCAGAAAGCGGCACCGGCTGGAATCAAATCGAGATCAGTCTGCGGATAGGCATGAGGTTCATGCGGACAGTATATGTAACAAGTTGTCGCTCTACTGACCCAGAGGTGGGCGGCGGGTACGAAGCAGTTCATTCGCAGCGATATCGAATCAGCGGTCTTTATTATGTGTCGTTTTGACAGCCGTTGAGCCCACCATGGCATAACGCAGACGCGCAGACGCAACGTGTTCATACTGCCTCAACGACAGACCACGTGGCCACCGGCAAATGGGACTGCGAAACGGGGAAGCGCCCCCGCCGCCCGTCTCTGGGTCAGCGCAGCCACGACTAGTTACATGCGCTGTCGACAGGTATATCGAACACCCGGCCGCACACTCGTCTCGATTCCAGCCGGTGCTGCTGACGGTCACGCAGGCTACTTGCTCCAGCTTTTGGGTTAAGTGTGACGGCGGCAGTATATATGCAAGAGAATATTAATAAATATGCGTAGCACTTTTTCAATTTTGTCCTTAGAAACAACGCCAATGCTACTATAGCATTGGTGATGTTTACTAGCATCAAAGATAAACTACCAAACATTGAAAGTCACTGAAACATCTAGCTGTACAGGATACAAAACCGACACACTATAAGAAACCCTAACGGCGTGGCTAACATGCGCAATGAATTTTAGGTCGTAGTCATAATTAACAACAAGATCGTTTTTTACATTTCTGTTGATCAACAGTGTGCTATCCAATACAACAAGGAAGGGTTTAGAAACGACGTTAGAAACGTTTGTTTGTTTCTAACGTCGGGGAGACGCTGTGCTACGGCACCAAATGCTTATCTTGCAACCCAGCGCAAGGGGAACTGGCAACGCAATCTCCCACGCGAAAGCAAAAAAAAAAAAAAAAAGAAAAGAAAAGAAAAGAAAAGCGGGGAGGCAGCGCGGGAGGGAGCGGGGGAGCAGCTTCTACTCTGCCAACACATACGCTTGCACTGGCTGTGGTGGCCGTCGCCCGCACCATCTCTTATCTCCACACGGCTCTGACCTTTGTAAATGCCGCTCAGTTTCCGTTGAAGCGATAGACCGCACGCTTCTTCGCCCGCTGGCTGCAGCGGCTGCGCTTGCTGCCAGCGTTTTGACAGTCGTTGTCTGCGGTCATTCAGTGCGATCTATTCATGTTTGCTTGTGCGCGATGACACCACGCTTGTCAATGAAGTTAGAAAGCGAAGTGTCCAACTTTATGCGGCCGATAAAACTACTCTACTATCCCTACTCCGAATAGCTCTCTACCAATTTGCTATCGCAATTGATGCTTCGCCTTTCGGGCGAAACTGCGACATTTCTTAAAACTAAATTACCAAGCATAGCCTGCCAAACATCAACACATCACACTTGAAGACCGCGGGCACTCGCTGTGAAAACTTGCTGGCGTGACGAAACGCGGGAGCAGCAGCGAGCGAAGTGACCTGCGTGCTGTTTATCGCTTCAACACAAACTGAGCGCCGAGAACACACAGCGCGCACAAAGCTACGAGCCGCCGGCGCACCTATGGGCCTCTTGCGCTAGAGTTTGAAATATAGTAGCGGCGCCTGGTGGCGGCGAGAGAAGTTATACCTGGGTAGTACCAGCTTGGGTAGTATTGAGCCCTGGTTGTGGCGAAGCACGTTTCTAGCCCGAGTTTTACGTCGATTCAAACTTATTTCGGCCCTGTTGCGAGTGTGAAAAGGCTCGTCACTTTTCAGAGACCACGCCGACCACGCTGCGAGCTGGCCGCAGCCTAGTTTAACGAAAACGGACTCTCCGTGTGCCGTGGGACGTAATGCTGGAAGCAAAAGGAATCGGTGACGCCGATCCAGAGAGACCTAGCTCAGCCGCGAAAAAGCGTCCCCGTCGTTACTGCTGCGTTGTGAGCTGCCACGAGCAAGAAGGCCTCAATACCAACATCAGATTCTACCGTTTTCTTTCAAGGCCTCACGAAGCGGAGCGTCGGGCGCGCTGGATAACTTCATTATCCCACTATGAGCAGCACATACTTGAGAGTTAAATGTGATCATCCTTGACCTCAAGCCAGCACGTTGAGGCAGCACAGCAAGGCAGTACTGATTACAGCACATCGATGTTCAAGCGTTGTCATTAAGCTACATCAAGGGAACAACGCACGAGCTCGCGCCGCAGCGCGATTCGCACGTAGTACGTTACTGCGAGCTCATATGCATTGCATCAGTTATTTATCATTTGCTAAAGGGGCAGATGGCCGTTACTACAGCGCAGGCATGACTACTTGTTTAGCGGCATGCAGTCAACAAATATTGCAGGAAGCCCGCCATTTCGCGGCATGCTGAAGGAGCGGTGCGGTCGCGGCGCGTACGATCGTGAGCTCGAGCAGTTCGTACATCGAGGCAAGTTGAAAGACCGCTGCCGTCGCGGCGCGTACCGTCGTGCGCTCGAGCAGTTCCGTACACATGATGACTGCTTGTCGCTGCTGTGAATTCATTTATAGCAAGCATTTCCTCGCGTTTATGCGCCTGAATCTAGCAGCATGCAAACCTTACCTGAAGTTCAACTTCGTACGTGACTCGCTTCACTTGCGATTGACACCGCGCTAAAACTTCGCCGCTTATTTCTTTGGACGGCTTACACGTATTCGGCATTCCATAATATCTTGCCTTTACGCAGCGTGCCACCCCTGAAAAAATCTTCGGCGCCCGATATTCGCTACAAGCCGTGGTACAACACAACCGAAAGTGGCGGGTCCATATTGTAAACGTGCTTTCCGAAGCAGACGACCGATCTTGGTACTACCCAGTTTCCGATTCAAGGCGCTTTTTAGCACCATTTTTGCAGCGACCCCTGGGCAACGCAGAAGCCCCACAGACTCTGCCCCCAACGCAGATCGCTCCCAAGAAACGGCCGCGTTACCGAGCGCAACCGCGAGCCGGAGTAAAATGCCGGCCCCCCTCCCTTGATGCCTCGCAACGCTGGGCGCCTCGCGCGCGGCGAGAGATGGCGCACTTCCTGCCCACTCCCTTCCCTTTCGGGCGGACGAGATGGAGCCGCGCTCATCAGCTCCTCTCGCACACTTTCACTCGCACATACAGTCTACTGCACATACAGTGTAGTGCGACGGTGTTATCACCCTTCGACTGTATACGAAACCTCACGGCGGCGACGGCGAAGGCAGAAATTCGCATAGACTGTCCATGTAATTGCTATCGCAATAAAACCTTAGTTGAAAGTCAGGTCTTGTGTCCGTCTTCTTTTTCTGTCCTCCATCCACTGTAGCTCCGTTGCTTACAATGTAGTCGGTGGACCGCACTCTGTAAGCGACACAGCACAAAAACGCAGGTCAGGCCAACGTCGTTGCCGTCTCGATCACTCCTCAAGGAGCATTGTGATGATCTTGACGAGCCGTGGCGTTACCCTAGGTGGGAAAAGCACCGCTCGACTGCTTGCTATGGTGGAGAGCTCCAGTTTGGTCATGGCACCAGGCGAGGGGCAGCGGCTGCTAAACATCGTCTTTGACGAGCATGCAGAACTGTCGTTCTGACAAATCTACCTTGGACAAGCGCGAAAGATGTCTGCGGATGCCCGAACACCAATGACCATGGCGTCCAGCGAATGGAAGCGGCAGGACAAGAGGGGCGCAGTCCCTCGTCACGTGCTCTACATGGCGATGAAAGTGATGGGTCATAGAGTCGCATCGTCTATGACGACAATGTTTCGCAACAACAAGCTGTCAAGCACGGTGACGACAGCTGACTTGCAGGACAAAGCGTTTCTGGAGAAGGAAATTAACCATGACATGGTGTACATGGAGGGGATACCCAACACAGTGACGTACTGACACAGGAAGGAACAAGATGTCTTTGCTATGATTCGACAACTAGGCATGCCATCTGCCTTCTGTTCTGTATCCGCCACACGGTCTGATAAGATTGTACCAGCGATGACGTGTGCTTGACCGGCATGCAGCGTTATCTATAACAGTGCGCTGCTGTATGAAACAAAGACTTTTTCGTCTTGCTGCCACCGATGCGTCGTTACTGCTGTAGAACAGAACATCTCGCGACGAGGTGGGATCGGCGAGCAGTTTAACCGCCGTCGGCCAGCAGCAGGAACGAGACTGAACCGCTGACGGAGCAAGGCGACACGGAGCCCTTGCAGCCAGTATTTCATCGACTGCGTGGAGCAGCGCAAGAACGTCGCGGGGAAGCGAGGCGTCACGGAGCCCTTGCATTGACCTCGGTGGCGGGCTGGAGCAAACGAACAAGAGACTGAAATACGGACAACGCACATCGAGGAACTCAACTCTGCAGATAAGTGAACCCTGCTCATTATGGCAGAAGACGGTCATGGTCGTAAGCTTGGCAGGATGGCAGAATTCAACTCGAAAATCGACAACATACGCTCGTATTTTGAACGCTTCGAGAACTACGTAGACATAAATGGTGTCCCTGAAAACAAGAAACTGAAGTTGTTTCTGAACGTACTCGGAGCGGAAGCTTATGAAGAGCTAAAGAAGATAGTCGTGCCTCATTTGCCTTCTGAGAAAAGTTTTGAGGACATTAAGCAGCTCCTAGAAGCTCATTTCAGCCCAGCCCACTGAATCATCGCAAGACGTTGAAAATTTAATCGCCGAATGCAAAGAGAGCATGAAAGTATCAAAGATTTCATCACTGAACTGAAGCATCTTGCAAGAGATTGCAATTTTGGCACGTTTCTAAATGATGCCTTAAGGGACAGGCTGGTAGCTGGTTTGCGTGACGAAGAAACGCAACGGGCTCTTTTTGCACAGGCAGGCCTGACGTTCGAGCTGGCATGCAAAATGGCGCTAGAAAAAGAACTAGCTGCGCAACAGGCAAAGCAAATGCATCAGTTTGACGGAAAACCATTTTGCGTCAACGTTATTAGTGGCAACCGAGACCGTGATAAGGGAACAAGACCAAGGCCAGTTGCACGGTCTGAAGATGAGCATGATAACGAGCAACGAAGCGATTGTTGGCATTGCGGAAAGCGTCATGAGGCAGAAAAATGTTGTTATCGGAACCACACCTGCCGAAATTGTAACAAAAAAGGGCACTTGCAAGCCGTCTGCTAGAAAGTAGCCAAAACAAAGGTTGTCAGATATGTAGACACCACGGACGACGAATCCGAAGAATTCAGCTGTCACACGGTGTTCTACTCTGGTAGAAGCTCCAGTGACTACAGCGTAGACCTTAACATTGAAGGGAAGGCTGTTTCGATGATAATCGACACGGGTGCAGCAGTCACGATCATACCAGAGCGTTTGTATAACCAGTATTTTCCGCATGTCAAGTGCGTGAAAACAAACGTCTCGTTGCGCACATACACAGGGGAACAGCTCCAAGTATTTGGAAAAGCAAACGTCTCCGTGTACCAGGAAGGAAACAAGATCACTTTACCTGTAGTGGTCGTGAAAGAGAACGTAACGGCGATGCCTGCTCTCTTGGGAAGAGACTGGCTGAAAAAACTAAAGATAAACTGGAGAGCAGTATACAGCCTGTCCGTGGACACACCAGTTGAGCAGAGGGTAGAAGCCCCACGAAAGAAGTTTCCCGAGGTATTCAAGAGCGCCCCGAGTATCGTCAGAAACTTCGAAGCTCGCATCCTTGTAAAGGAAGGGGCTCAACCAG
The DNA here is from genome assembly GCF_013339745.2 of Dermacentor silvarum. NCBI lineage: Eukaryota > Metazoa > Arthropoda > Arachnida > Ixodida > Ixodidae > Dermacentor > Dermacentor silvarum. Next base: position 17,106,080 of record NC_051156.1, on the reverse strand, counting down.
TGTTCTCAAAAGCCCGGCCAGTACCGTTTGCTATCAAGCATGAAGTAGCAAAAGAGTTAGACAAGCTCGATCAAGCCGGAATACTGAAGAGGGTCACGAAAAGTGACTGGGCAACGCCTCTGTTGGTGGTCGCAAAGAAAGGCGGCGCAGAATTAAGGCTATGCGGCGACTACAAAGTCATGGTCAATCCTGTTCTGAAAACGGACCATTATCCTTTGCCACTGCCAGAAGATTTGTATTCCACGCTCGCCGGAGGCAAGACCTTCTGCGTCCTAGATCTATCGCAAACCTATCTACAGGTGCCGCTTGCTGAAGAAAGCAAAGCGTTGTTAACGGTGAACACGCATCTCGGATTGTTTCAGTTTCAGCGTCTTCCATACGGCATCTCTAGCGCCCCTGCTATCTTTCAGTCATTAATGGACGACGTCCTAAAAGGGATTCCAAAAGTGGGGTGCTATATCGATGACGTCATCGTCGTAGGTGATAACGTAGACGACTGTCAAGAAACCGTGGTAAAGGTGCTTCAACGATTTGCACAGCACAATATCACCATAAAAAATCAGAAGTGTGAATTTTTCAAGCAGTCCGTCGTTTATCTTGGGCACAAAGTGACAGCAGATGGTATTTTTCCAACAACTGCAACCACGGCGTCACCCGAGGGGGCCCCTTTGCGAAGAAGTAATCGCACAAGACGGCCGCCCGACCGCTATCAAGCCTCTAATTATGATCGCGGAAGGAAACGCGTATAGCTTTAAAATTAAGGAGGAAGGAATGTTCTGTATCCGCCACGCGGCCTGATAAGATTGTACCAGCGATGACGTGTGCTTACCGGCATGCAGCGTTATCTATAAAAGAGCGCTGCTGTATGAAATAAAGGCTTTTTCGTCTTGCTGCCACCGATGCGTCGTTACTGCTGTAGAACAGAACACCTTCCTTGCCCTCTCTGCATCCGAGGTGGACTGGAATGGGCTCCTGAAACTGCTTCAGCAACTGCGAGTGGAGCCCAGCGAAGTGGTTCCCGACATCGAGACACTGACAGTCACGGAACGCACAGAAAGGGTCAGTGACGACCCTGTCGTCTGCGCTGCCTACTTCGACCACAAAGTGCGAGTCATGTCCATTCTGAGCAACAAACAAATTTCATCATTTGGGCGCTACTACGTGGTCGATTACATCAAGCGCATCGAGTTCCAACATAGAGGTAGCGCCCATGCCCACATTCTACTGTAGTTGAACGATGCACCCGACGAGCCGCTGGCTGAGAGCATGCCAGAAACCACCAGAATGACTGAACTGATCATGTCCGTGGGTTTGGAGTTGGTCCCCAGACCACGTAGCCAGACCCACCAACACACCCACACGTGCTAAAAGAATGGACGCACGAAGTGTCGATTCAATGCTCCCTTCTGGCCGATGCCAGAATCTGGGATTGTCACCCCGTTGCCACCATCTACGACCGAGCAGCAGAAGGTGGAGCATAAGAGACTGAAATAGCGCTACGACAAGCTGCACGAAGTGGTATCGGATACAGTATACGATAGTATTGAGCAATTGTGGTCACACAACAAGATCACCGGTATGACCGACTCCCTCCAGGTAGTCAGAGCGGGCATTTCGAGATCCTCGCTGATGCTGAAGTGGTCTGCAATCCAGGTTAAGGTGAATTACTTAAGCCCATGGATCACCTTGGTCTTAGACACCAACATGGACCTTCAGGTCATGCTCGACGTTTACGAATGTGCTGCATAAATAGTCGAGTATGTCAACAACGCTAGTTGGGGGACGTAAAATGTACACAGGGAGCTTCAGAAGATTATACAGGAATCCCCCGAGGCTGAGTTGACATACAGCAAAGCGATACGAGAATTGAACATCAAAATCCCGAACGCAGTTACAATGGCTGTACAGGAAGCGGCATGGTTCCTTCTGCAGCTTGGCATGTCAGAGCAATCGACAGACGTGGTCCATCTCAACACACAATAGCCAGAGAACAGGACAGGAATTCGAAAGACAAATGACAAAATGGATAGAGAGGGGATAGAGGCGGCAAGCACAGACATTTGGAAGAAGAGTGCAATAGAGCGGCGCGAGGACCGACCGCCCGAACTTGAAGGGCTCAGTTACGCCGAGTACCATGGCCGATTACAATCCAACCAAGAACACCAAACGCAATCGGTCAGCCGTTCTGAAATGGCATTCGTATCCCGAGTCGAACGTGCTCAACTTCAAGCGCGAGCACGCGTGGCTCTTCCACCCATTTCGAAAAGAAATTGACATTCTAGACTGCAACAAGTTCAATGACATTTTTGACACCAACTGTCAAGCTATCATGGAGGTCAAGAAGACGTTCACACACAACGTGGATATAAACGATCTCGTCACGATGTGCGATCGCATCATCTCCGAGGATCGCGAAATGCGGGCGCAAGTAGAGGCTCGCCAAGAGGAGCAAATGCGGCAGCTGCAACAAGAATCGGAGACTATAGTCAGGATGGTCAATTGCGTCGACGACTCCGACATCAGACTGGGTGCTGAGGTATCTACCCACGCTGCCGGGCGGCCAGGGAAGCGAGAGGATGTCATGCCCATGGATGCGTTTCTCGACAAGATGCGCCTGACTAACGAGGCGCCGTACGAGATCATCAGATAGATAATTCATCGACTCACTACACGCGACTCAAACTCACTCCAAATCTTCTTCACTGGTGCGGCAGGCTGTGGCAAGAGGTTTGATTTGAAGCTCGTCGTGGACATTTACAATCGGTACTATAAGGGCCGGTCAGACGACCGCTCATCCAATGCCTACATTCCATGTGCCACGACCGGCAAGGCAGCTGACGCCCTAGGTGGAATTATTATCCACAGTGCATTTAAGTTGGTGGTTCAGTCTACGAATCTCGACAAGAGACTCAGCTCAAGTGATCTCAACACATTTCGGGCTGCCTTTAAGAACATCAAATGCATCATCATAGATGAAGTGAGCATCTCGCTTGTCATGATCGACAGCAGACTACGCAACATCTCGATGCGACTTGACGAGCCGTTCGGTGATTATGACATAATCCTATGTAGGGATCTGAGACAACTACCACCAGTGCAGGCCCCGGTGGTCTACTCTAGATCAAGACTGTCATACGCCTTCTTCACCACTCAACCGAGTCCCTGACAACATCTGTCGTTCTATGCTCTTACCAAGGTTGTGCGTCAAAGCGACGAAACATTCTCGTCATTGCTCACGAAGATTGGAGACGGATAACAACTGTCGCCCGTTGAATTGGCACTCATAGAAAGTCGTTTCATCTCTCATGCAGTCGCGAATGAGCTTGGGCCAACTCCAATCAGACTGTACTACTCCAACGCAGATACGGACGAGTATAACAAGTCTGTATTTGAAGACAGTGCAGTCTAGCGTGTCATCTTCACATCCAAAGATCACATTGTGGTAGGCACGCAGAGATGGAGCAGGCCAAACAGAACGTACTCGCTCTCAAGAAAGAGTCCACTGGATGTCTTCTCCCCACCATAACACTCTGTCTAAATTTCCTATATGTGATCACGAGGAACATCAACGTCATAAATGGACTGGTCAATGGAGCCATGGGAACCCTTCGGTACATTCAGAAGGACTTCCACGCAACCCCAGTCAGGCTCTGGATGCAGTTCGCAAACCAGAAAACGGGGTCTGTCGCACGACTCAAAGGGAAACACCACAGGGTTCAGGAGTCAGCTATAGATTCTATTTGGGTCCCATTTGAACGAGTCAAGTTCTCATGTCAACTGAAGGGAAGGGGTCTCACTCACATTCAGCTGAAGAGGGATCAGTTCCCGGTCATGGCTGCTTCGGCCATCACCTTTCACAAGTCGCCGGGGGGTACATTCAAATCGATCGTTTACGACTACAGCCCAAAGCAACCACAGGCTCTCATGTATGTGGCGCTTAACAGAGTCACCAGCTTGACGGACTGTGCCTCACGAGAGCTCGCGACAACAGTGACGGCGCAAACAACGGTGGTAACGACAGGGGTGACACCTCGACCGTAAACTTAAAGCATGGGATCTCAGAGAACAGAAACAGATCCCTAATGGACGAGTTCAGAACTGGACTCGGCGAGCATCGTCTAGAAACCATCACTATGCGATGCAATGCTCTCATCGACGGGTCGCAGTTCCCAGTCGGCTGTGTAAATGTGCGTTCGTTGCCGCTTCATGCTGCCGACGTCACACATGATCATGTGCTAGCTAAATGCAAACTCATATGCTTAACCGAGACTTGTACGAGTCTGCAAACGGCTCCACCAGAGGTGAGGGGTACCAATTTGTAACCGGGGTCAGTCGGCCGGGAAACCAAGCTGCTGGAGTGGCAATTTACGCTCAGCCAGACGTTGAGCTTACCCCAGTCGACATGGACGACGTTCACTTTGACCATGGATAAGCGTGTGCAGTCAGGTTGTCGACTGGGCTCTTTGTAGTCTGTGTGTACTTAGCCCCAAACCTCGGACAAGAATTGCCCTTGTGAATCGCATCCTACCAACAAGCGTCAGGCATCGGCCGATGGTCGTTTTCGGGGATTTCAACCAAGACGTTAGGAACAGACATACATTTGTCAGTGGTCTACAAAGTTCACTAGCGTTACAGTTGGTCACACCGACGACAGCAGCCACCACGCAGCATGGCAGCTGTCTTGATCTCGTCTTCCAGACATATCCAACCACCAAAGATCTCGAGTACATATCAGTACATTTCAGTGATCACAAGGCAGCTATCGTAGACGTCGACCCAGCCAAGCATAAGGAATTCATGAGGCATTAAAGCAAGGATACAAAGAATTCATGAATAAACAGTCCATCGTTTCCTTCAAACCACACTTTGTCAATACTTGTAAAAAAAAAATGAAGGACACTTTGCAAATTCCAAAGTGTGTTCGGCGAAAGCCTGCGCCCATTCCACTGGGAGTGTCATGCGCAAAAAACAAAACAAAAAGATGACATGGCATAGTCTGTCGAATGGCCACAGGCTTTCGCGGAACACGCTTTGGAATTTACAAAGTGTCCTTCAATTTTTGCGATAGCAAATATATGGACACTCTAAGCGCATTTCTGCCGTCGCCGTCTCCGTGAGGTTCCGTATAAAGTCCAACGGCGATAAAATCGTCGACGCGCGCCGTACGCTATGTGTGCAAGTGAAAGCGTACGAGGGTACCGGCAATCGCGGCTCAATCGCGACGGAGGAAGTCAGGCCGGAAGCGCGCGAGGCACGGGGGCGAGCCGACGAGAGGGGGGGGGGGGGGGGTGCTCCGTCTGCTACTGCTCAAGGCGCGGCCGCCGTAGATTGAAAGCGATCTGCTATGTGGGCGAAGTGTGCGCCCGCGCGGGCCTCATATTCAAAGCGATCTGCGATGAAGACAAAGTGCATGTGCTGAGTGCCGGTAGCTTCGTATGCGCTGTGCTTACGACGTTTAGTTGGCGTTGAAGCGAGACGAGAGACAGCGCGAAGGTCAATTTTCTCACGGCTGCTTGCGCGCTTTCTCACTCCGGCGTTTTCACAGCGAGTTTCCGCGGTCTTCGAGCGAGATGTGGGGCGCTATAACGTAAAATGATCCCAAACTGTTTTGATTCCAAACTCCTGACGTCAAATTTACGTAACCACCGACGCAAGCATCGGCGGTAACCCGCAGCGTTGTCTGAACCACGGTGTAAGATATATACTCTTTAGGTGAGGACACTCGCCAGACTCGATCGACCAAATAAAGTTGTAAAGGCGCGCGCCGATGGGCCCGGTGACGGCAGCGGATACCTATCGGCAGTACGACGCAACTTCAACACAGAAAGCTTTTTATTGGTTTAATCTCCCGTTGTTATAGCAACCGGTGGTTCGCGGAAATCCGAAATGATTGAGTGACGCACGAAAGTAGGTCACCGGGGAGAGGGCATGCGCACGTTCCTTGTCGGCGCACGCTCTCGCCTGCGTTCTAACTGAAGCTGCGTCGTTCCGCCGATAGCTATCCGCTGCCGTCACCGCCCCGATAGACGCGCGCTCTTGCTACTTTATCTGGTCGATCGCGTCTAGGAAGCAAGCCGAGAAGTGTCCCCACCTAAAGAGTATATATCTTACACCGTGGTCTGAACAACCCAATGAAACACTCTCTTCATTTATAGGAGGCCACCTTTGTTCGCTTTCAAAACCAATACCATTGTCTACGCTCAGCGGTTTTTCTTATCTAATTGGCTGAGAAGAGGCGACGAGGACACTCTAATGGAGAGGGTTTCGATGGGGACGAGCCATCACAGTGAAAATAGATAACCGCATGAAGAGGGTGCTGCCGGCTTCTCCGATTGGTCCGCTTCGCCTTACTTAGTTTGCGGTGGCTGGTCGAAAATCGCGGCAGCGTGCAACGGAAGGATAAGAATACCGCTGAAACGTTTCCTCAGCTAGGAAGAGTTGGCAGAGCGATGTCGTGTGCATGACGAAAGGGCTCGATAACGTTTTACTGCCACGCAAAAAGGTTTATCATGCGCAAATAAATACATGCTCACTGGCAGGTGCGAGTAGCGAGGGCCAGAGCGATCGGCGGGCAGCCATCTTCTATATCTTCTATTCCTTTCGGAACGGGCAGTCTGTGGCTATTCAGAAAATTTTTCGGTTTTTTTCGGCAAATTAATGCATTTTTTTTTGCGTACACGTCACTCTGACGTGGTGAGTTTTCGCGGTTTTGTGAGGTCGCGCGACAGACAGGCGAAATGGACGTAGGCAGAAAACATTGGACCAATATCAGAGGGCTAATGGTGAAAAGGCGTCGAATCAGGAATATCACGTTATATCAGATGGGGAGCTATCGCGGTTTTCGTGACGTCGCGTGACAGACAGGCGAAGTTGGAAGTGGCCCGAAAATGGTTTGACCCATCGTGGAGGCCGATTGCAGAAATAGGAACCAAAACAGTTTGGAATCATTTTACGTTGTAGCGCCCGTGTTCATGTTTACTTGTGCGCGTGACACCGTGCTTGCCCATTTAGTTAGTAAACGAATGTTTAAAACTTTATACGGCCCATTAAACTACTATCCTTGCTTCGTATTGCTCTGTACTAATTTGCTATCGCAATCAATGCTTCGCCTTTCGGGCGAAGCCGCGACTTTTTTACACCCTTGCTCACACCCTCGAGCCATAATTTTGCAATACTATACGCTTTCAGTAGGATGCTTACATCGCTAGCACCCTTTCATTGGCACCAAGTGTATCTTTATTCTTAACAAGGCTGTAAGTTACATACACACATATATACAGGGTGTTTTTACACCGAAGCTGTATATGGCTAGTTTCCAGCGGATCGATGTCCGTAGACCAAAAACGTGGGCCGATCCCGAAGATTGTGAAAGACCGTGCCGACCCGCGGCGGAGCGGAAGCAGGCTTCAAGCACTCTGCCACGGCGCAAAAATAAGTTTGATATCTTGGGTCGAAATACAATCCCTATCAGATATTAAGCTGATAAAAACAGATACTACACCAGGCCTCGGAAACTCCGCTGGTTTTTTGGCCACGCGAATTGCAGCGCCATCCATGAGATGGATGCGAAACCAAAATCGCTTTTCCTTTTTTTTTTCTTGTCAACCCTCTCTCAACTTTATCGTTTCTCCCTCGCCTTCAACTATCGGTGTCGCGGCTGGTGCGGCCCGCGCTCGTCGTCGGCCGTGCTGATAACGGCCAAAACGGCAGCATTTTTTTTTTCTGGCATTATGCGGTCAGTTTTGCGGTTTTCGCCTTCCGCGCTAGCAGTGTGGTCCGTGTGGTACCCTACCGTTGCGCGTTTGTCGGCTTTTCCCCACAATGTCTCGCAGCTGTCGCTGTTGTGTGTGGTTCAGTGGTGTGCGAACACATCGAGACGAAGTGAGCCATGCGACGTGAAATTGTACCGCATCCTTAAAGACAACAGGTGAGCATTGTGCAGTTTACTTCCAGGTTTTTATTCGTGATAGTAACAGTGCGCAGCCGTACATGGCTGTCCGGTGGTGAGGCAGCAGCTAGCTGATTTGAAAACACCACAATGATGCAGTAAATCGTTATGTCAACAAGCAGCGAACATAAAGCTCCTTATAAATATAGTACCACCTGTGCGTATCGCAGGGAACACGTGTGTAGGTGTGCGCTTTGCGCTTATTTCTAGATAATTGGTCGCCATCGTTTAAAAATGCGTTTCTGAGAGTTGAGGTTGACATATCGCAACTAGTACTCTGCCGTGACGCGAAACTAGCGCAGTTTTGTATGATCGAACTGCGATGTTATAATTTATGATCTTCACTGTTCTTCAGGATGGAAGCGTTCTTAAACTACGCTGGAAGGACGGATCTTATGGGTTTACCCAGAGACAAGGTCAACAACCGTAGAAAATGTGCTCAACGCACTTCACAGAGGTGGATTTTATGGACCGAGCGAGAAGCAGACCGTGAGAAGAAATTCTGTGCATTGGCCATTAGAGCAATTACAATAAATGTTTTTACATGGGCGTACATGAAACACCATCCGCGTTTTGTTGCACTCTATAGTGCGTTGCACTGTCTGCTCCAATTATGGTTTTCGCTAACGAACGCAATAAAGTGAGTCCAAAGAACTGTTGTGTTGCAAGTGGAATTATTTTTTAATACAATTTGGGCACATGCTAGCTTTATTGTAATAATGAACGCGACTGCCTGCATGAAAACGCAAAAAGAATCCACCGCGTACAAGCACGAATACACGAATGGCACGGCTGGACAGGAGAGGAGCGCGGAGCGCGCGCTTCGGCCCGGCGGTGCGTCTGATAACGCCCACGGCAAACAAAGAAAAAAGAAAAGAAAAAAAACAACCCGCCGCGGACAGCTAAAGAAAAAAAAAGAGAATTGCGTGAGGCATGAGGGGAGGGTGAGGGGAGGGTGAGGTGAGGCATGGGAGAGGGATAGGAAAGTCAAGAGGGAAAGGAGAAACGAGCGGAACAACGTTATCATAACATAGGAAGAAAAAAAGTGCTATAGCGAAAGGCCGAGGCTAAAACAAAATCGCGCCGCTTTTCTTTTTTTTTCGCCACCATAGTACCGTCATCCATCCGCTAGGGCCTAACTGAAGTGCGCCTTGGCGCTAGCGTCGACTGAGCGTCTGCTATAGCAGAACCAATGGGAGGTATAGGAAGATTCACCCCCCTGACTACACTTTGACCCACATGTCTATGCTCGCACCATACACGTGTACGCCATCCTGCGTATTCAAGCTAGTGCCTACCAATCTGAGTCTCTTCTGTCTCCTGACGTCATGCTCTACGTTGGCTCCTTTCCACAGTTCTGCTCGGACTGTGAAATGGGTAGGCCACGTGTTGTACGGTCTTAAGAGCAGCGTGCCTACCAAGAACGACGGCGTGAACAGAAAAGGGAATGGGCCCGGCGGCGGCAGAAGAAAACCACCGACCATGAGCGGGCCGCGGGCGCCAAGCGTAAGCGTGCACCCCGCCAGGACAACCAGGCGGTATGAAATGCGAACCGTCCATGCGGCCCCGATCCCGAAAACTTGGAACGTTTCAGCGGAGAAGCGGTCAACCACCACATACACAGCTTCGCTGCTCGTCCACCTTCACAGAGTGGAATGGCACTGATTTATTCATATTTTTTTTCTAGAAGGTCCAACCTTTTTTAACATTGCCTATTGCATATAGCACAATTCTAATCGAAACGTGGTTCTGGTGCAACAAAACTAAGAGGAATGAAGAATGGACGGAACTTCGTCCCAAGTCCCAAGAACGCTGGTAAGAGGACAGACAAACTTGGTCCCAAGTTTGTCTTTCCTCTCAGTTTTGTTGCGCCAGAACCACATTTCAAGCATGAACCAACTAGCCCACCATCGCATACTCCACAATTCTAATCCTTGATGTAAATTACTCGATCATTATTTCTACGAGAAACAAAATGCCCAGTCAAGTAATTCACATAATTACGCTAATGAACTTTCTATTAATTATACTTTAAAAGAGTTAAATGTTGGGCTAGTTGGTATTTTGACATGGCAATTGGGAAGGCTTTTTTCAGCCGGCTTCCCTGAGTTGGTCGTCGTGTCAGTTGCTGAAACGCTCCTCAAAAAAATGAAGCGCCGTTCTTGCAAGAATGCCGCGGAAACCGTGCTGGGCTCCCAGAAGCCAGAAGTTGTTCCGTACATGCACAAGGTCACACATTGCCTGAAAAAAGTGGCTACTCGGTTTAACGTGCCGTTGGTTTTTTCAGCCCCCAAGAAGCTCGCTCAGCTAAGCCGTCGCACCACTTGTGCAGACAAAAATGTGGGCTGCAAAAAGAACCATGAAAAACGTCCTGTTAAGTGTGCCAACAATGTCGTGTACGAGATCCCCCTATCCTGCGGTAAAGTATACATCGGCCAGACGGGGCGATGCATCAATGACCGACTCAGGGAGCATGCAAGAAATCTAGCTAATAAGGAGAAAACGCATCTTGCTGACCATTGTACTAGCTGTCCCACTTGTGAACCACTTTTCCATAGCGTAAAAATCCTAGGTAAAAGCAAGCAGAAAACCGCTCGTGAAACGTTAGAGGCTTTCTTTATCAGGAAAGCAGGTCAAGAGTGTGTAAGCGATACATCGATTACACTATACAATGCAGAAATGAAATTCCTTTCGCGCCTGGTGTAATCACTTCCTCTTTTTTGATGGTTTCCATATACGTTGTAATGATGCGCCTGCGCAGCTAGTGGACCTGTGGTTCTGGCTTCAATAAATCAGTTGTTAGTTAGCGCCTGTGTTCGTCTTCCTCTCTGTTGTGCCGTCCCGTTGCGCTGCATTTCAAGATGGCTCTTATGTTCTATTAATTACTTTATTTAAAGCGGCGAATTATATCCGGTGAGTTCGCAAGGCGTTCCAAGTGCATCCATTTGGAACGAATTCTCTCGGCTGCACCAGTTTGGAGATATTCATTTTGAGTGTGCGACGAAATGCATTAGCGTTCCAGTTACTTTCGTGCTTCAATGCATAAAACAGCGTTTTCTTAAGTGAGCTGGACTTGACGTATGTGGCACGTGGCAGTTTTCCTTCTTCTCTGTCGGTTCTGTCTATTTGCTCATTCAGATGTGGGCATATATATATATATATATATATATATTTGAGCGCTAACTGTGCAGTTCATCGTCGTCTTCATGTGTATATACCCATCCTCATAATCATCATGAATTTGTCGGGTTGGTGTTCGTGGGCTGTCTCGCGCTGTGTGACAATACAAGAGCTCTGCCTTCGTCCCGGGCGTCGTCTCACAAGTGGTGGAGCTTGCGTTGATATCCCCGTCCTCTTGCTCTACCGGTCACCCCTGGAGCTCCGCTCTGGTCGACGGTTGTGCTCGCCAACACCAGTCATGGCAGAAACCACCGCATCCACTGCTGCTACCACCTCAGCTCCGCCAGCTGGGCCTATTTGGTCCGTCACCACACTGCAACGCGGCCCTCAGGTTTTTTCTGGCCTTCGCGGCGACGACGTGGAAGACTGGCTTGACCAGTGCGACAGGGTGAGCGCTTGCAACCATTGGGACGAGTCACACAAGCTCCGCAATGTTGCCTTCTACCTGAGGCAGGTCGAGCAAACTTGGTTTTTCAACCATGAGCGCGACTTCCCTGATTGGCCAACATTTATTGCGCAGCTGCGACATATATTTGGCGCATCTGCTGGGCGCTCCGAAGTAGCGAAACAGAAGCTCGCTATATGTATACCCGCATCCAGGGAGCCGAGGAATCCTATACCTTTTACAATGAAGACGTTCTGGCCCTCTGCCGTCGCGCTCAGAGTGACATGCCCGAAGTGGAACGTATCCGCCATATCCTGAAGGGCATCAACTCCATTGCTTTTCACGCCCTTGTTATTCAGAACCCCACTTCCGTTAGTGACATCATCACGACTTGCCAACGACTTGCCACGATCTGCTCCTTTCGTCTTCCACGCGCCTCCTGCGGCGCTCACCTTACCGACAACGACGAATTGCGAGCGCTCATCCACATCATTGTGCGAGAGGAGCTTCACGGCCATGCTCCCGCCAACACCGCCATTGCGTCTTTGCGCGCTCCTCCTCCCAATTTGCGCGAAATCATCAAAGAACTGGCATCCATGCCAACTGTCACACATGCCCGGTCCCCTGCGCCTGTTTGTGCACCTTCTTACGCCGAGATTGCTTCGCGGCCTGCGGTCCCAGTTCCGTCTGCACCTGCCACCGTTGTCTGCGACCACTTGGCCTCCATGGCAGCGAAGGCCCCCGTGCAACCATACGACTCTACCTGGCGCCCTTCCCGCCGAGTATGTTTCTACTGTGACATACCTGGTCATATCTCTCGTTTCTGCCGCCGGCGCCAGCACGATGACTTAACGACGTGGCTGTTCCGCCTATGAGAGAGACTATGCGCCCAGATCGGACGCCTACGTTCCAGGACCCTATATATACTCGTCACGTCGCTAGCCCTCACTTCCGTTGTCCCAAAACATGTCCGGGTCTTCTCGCTCACCCCGTCGTCGTTCCCCGTCTCCATTCCGCCGTACTTCTTCGCCCCTGCGTCCTGCCTCCACTTCTTTCGACAACCATCCGGAAAACTAGACGCTGCAGTTTTTGGAGGAGAAACTGCGTGTTTGCGAAGTGTCCCAATTCCTCCTGCTCGCCCGACTAATTTACTCGCTGTTTGTGTGGAAGGTGTTTCTGTCGACGCTCTTATTGACACTGGCGCCGCCATCTCTGTTATTCATCGCGACCTACGCTTCCGTCTACGAAAAATGCAAACTCCGTATGTTGGTCCGGTCTTATGTGGCGCCAATGACAGTCCGATTTACCCTACCGGAAATGTACTGCTCGTGTCCTCATCGACGAAATTCACCATCATATACAGTTTACGATGCTTTCGTCGTGCGCTCATCCGATCATCTTAGGCTGGGATTTCTTGTCAGCTGCATCTGCTGTCATTTCGTGCGGACAGCCACTTATACATATTACGGACGCCGAGATCTCTGACGCTGCCGATTCCTCGCCGCCCTACCTTGTCACAGCGGCAGATTTTGTTCTTTCACCCGGCCAAGCCCGTATTCTCACCATTAGATCTAGCGAAAATATCGACGGCGACGCAGTGGTTTCCCCTTCTCAGAGCTGCATTTTTCGGGGAATGGCCGTCGCTTCTTGTCTAGTGCGTTTCTCACGCGGCTGCGCCAGTCTGACCGCCTACAACACGACGTCAGAGCCACTTCTGCTGCCGGAGGGGTCCACTGTTGCCATGCTTATCGACGCAGCACCAGTATGTGTCGTCACTGCTTTGCCTATTTCCTCTTTCGCCGAGTGTACGCCTACGGACGGTTCACCCAGTGCTCTCAGGGCCACTGTGAGTTCAGATCTGAGCCCAACTCAGACTGATGCATTGCTGACCATCTTAAGGAAACACCAATCGTGCTTTGACGTGTGTTCAGATGGCTTGGGTAAAACAACCGTGGCCGCTCATCGCATCGAAACCGACGGATCCCGCGTCATTCGTCGCCGCCCTTACCGTGTATCGCCTGCTGAACGGAAAGCTATAGAAGACCAAGTCAACGACATGCTCGCACGGAACGTTATAAGGCCTTCAGCAAGCTCTTGGTCGTCTCCTGTTGTCCAAGTTAAAAAAAAGACGGTTCGGTACGCTTTTGCGTCGATTATAGGGCACTACACAAAATTAACCGTAAGGATGTATATCCTATGCCCCCGTATTGACGATGCTTTGGATACCTTACAAGCTGCCGAATGCTTTTCGAGCCTCGACTTGCGTTCTGGATATTGGCAGATCCCGATGCATGAGCCCGACAAAGAGAAGACGGCGTTAGCAACACCTGATGGCCTTTTCGAATTCAACATAATGGCTTTTGGTCTGTGCAATGGGCCAGCCACATTTGAACGAATGATCGATACCGTACTACGCGGCCTCAAATAGAAAACCTGCCTATGTCACCTCGACGACATTGTCATCTTTTCGTCCAGCTTCTCCCAGCACCTAGAACGTTTAGACGACGTTCTCACGTGTCTAGCCAAGACCGGTCTCCAGCTCTATACTAAGAAGTATTAGGTCACGTGGTCAGCAAGCACGGCATTGAGCCATATCTCGACAAGGTCACCAACCACACCTAAAGACCTTCGCAGCTTTCTCGGATTAGCGTCGTACTTCCGCCGCTTTGTCCGTGGCTTCGCGACTATCGCAGCTCCTCTTCATAAACTCCTGACCACGACCACACCCTTTACCTGGACGGATGAATGTGAAGCCGCTTTTCAGACCCTCAAGCGATGCCTCACATCAGGACCGGTGCTTCGTTACTTTGATCCCACAGCCTCTACTATCCTCCACACTGACGCAAGTGGGCAGGGAATAGGCGCTGTCCTGCTGCAGCGGAACCACGCGTCTGAAGAGCAAGTCGTGGCCTACGCGAGTCGTACTCTTTCTCCTGCTGAGCGAAACTATACTATCATTGAACTAGAATGCCTCGCCATCGTATGGTCCATACAAAAGTTTCGCCCCTATTTATATGGCCACCAATTCACAATTGTGACTCACCACCATGCTCTGTGTTGGTTGTCCTCCCTTAAGAATTTGTCCGGACGCCCCGGCCGTTGGGTTCTGCGTTTGCAGGAGTACGACTACACTGTCACATATCGGTCTGGCAGGCAACATCAAGATGCTGACGCTTTATCTCGTTGCCCGCTGTCGCCAAATGTCCATGTCTCACCTTCCCTCCGTTCGGCACCGCCCAGCTAACCGACCACAACCATGTGCCCCGGTACGGTTCGTGACTTCGGTTGACATTCTGTCCTTAGAAGACCTCGCCTCCCTCCAACGTGCAGATACGTACTGCCGCACAATTATCGACCGGCTCACTGGCTTATCCCGTCCTCCCAACAGCCGCTTAAGACGACAACGGCACGGCTTAAACTTCATGATGGCTCATTATTGCGGCAAGTTTACCACCGCACCGGTCACCGATGGGTCCCAGTCGTCCCTCGCTCACTTCGACTGCAATTTTACAAGCTTTTCACGACGACGTAACGGCTGGCCACTTAGGATTTCATAAAACCTACGACCGCATTAATACTCGCTGTTTCTGGCCTGGCCTGTCTACTAGTGTTTCCAAGTACGACAGTTCGTGTGCGTCATGCCAACATCGAAAACGTTCGACCTCTCTTCCCGTCGGCCCTTTACAACCATTGCGGCGCCCGTCCGTTCCCTTTGAATTCGTGGGCATCGACTTATGCGGACGCCTTCCGCTTACACCCGCGGGTCACCGCTGGATTGTCACCGCCGTGGACCATCTGACTCGCTACGCTGAGACGGCAGCTCTTCCTTCTGGTGCGGCCTCTGAGGTCGCCGAGTTTCTCCTGCAAGCCATTATCTTGCGCCACGGTGCGCCTCGTGTTCTTCTAAGTGACCGTGGCAAGACATTTCTTTCCCATGTTCTAGCTGAAGTCCTGCAAGCCTCAAACACCATCCATAAGACCACCTCTGCGTAACATCCCCAGACCAATGGTCTTACCGAGCGTTTCCATCGAACTCTGTCCGACATGATCTCCATGTATGTGAAACCCGACCACACAAACTGGGACAATATACTTCCTTTCGTCACGTTTGCATATAATATTGTCGTTCAACGCACAACAAACTACAGCCCCTTTTTCCTCGTGTATGGCCGTGCACCGTCTTTTGTTTTGGACATCACCTTTCTCTCTACGCCTTCTATTCCATCCACATCTCTACCAGAGGAGTTCGCCGCCCGCGTCGCCCACTGCCGCGAAATTGCGCGCGCCCACACCGCGACCATTCAGGACAAGAGGAAAGTCCGTTGTGATGCGACCCGTTATGTCATTTCGTTCCGCCCAGGCGACGAAGTGCTCCTGTGGACACCTGCTCAAGTGCCAGGGCTCTGTGAAAAATTTCTTCACAGGTATCGCGGCCCATATACCGTGCTTCAAAGAACATCTGCCGTGAAATATCGCGTAGCTCCTGTTACCTCGGTGACTGACCGCCGTTGCCGCAGCACTGAAATTGTTCACGTCTCTCGCCTGAAGCCGTATCTTCGGCGTTCCGACCGTTTCTGACTCACTGCCTTACCGGCCGCTTTCGTGAGGGGGGAAGTTAGTGTGAGCGCTAATTGTACAGTTCATCATGGTCTTCAGGTGTATATACCCATCCTCATAATCATCATCATTTTGTCGGGTTGGTGTTCGTGGGCTGTCTCGCACTGTGTGGCAATACAAGAGCTCTGCCTTCGTCCCGGGCGTCGTCTCACAATATATATATATATATATATATATATATATATATATATATATATATACTATATTGTAAAGGCGTTTATTGCACGCATGCGTTAGGGCCAACCGTTGGATCAGTTCAACGAATCACGATCGCGAGCGGCGTAGTCCGAACGATGCGCTTGAGAGACTGACCCACTAGACAGTGCTGGTAAGGATGCTCCACTGCATCGTCCCTCGTATTCACTACAATTACCCCGGGGACGAAAAAGGGAGCCGTCCGGCGACCTAACAGTGCGTCACTGTTAATGGATCATAATACGGTTTGAGGCGCTCGATGTTGACAATGTCGCGTCCGCGACGGCGCATGTCCTAAGATGGTTCAAAGGGGTGAATCACATATTTGACGGGTGATGCACGCTCGACGATGCGGTAGGGACCTTCATACTTAGGCATTAACTTGGAAGACAGACCAGGTGCAGCGGAAGGAACTGAGAGCCACACAAGCGCTCCAGGAAGGAAGGTGGGCGCACAGGTGGTGTCACCCAAGTGTTCTTCTGGCGCTCTTGGTCAGTGGAGGTAAAGGTCCGGGCGAGGTCGCGGCACTCTTCGGCATGTCTCACCGTATCAGAAATGGGCGCACATTCAGATGCGTCGGGTTCGTATGGTAGCATTGTGTCGATGGTGTGCGATGGGTGCCTGCCGTACAATAAGAAATATGGCGAAAAACCAGTAGTGCTCTGCGTAGCGGTATTGTACGCGTAGGTGACGAAGGGCAGAATGGCGTCCCAGTTCATGTGGTCGGAGGAGACGTACATTGAGAGCATGTCGCCGAGCGTATGGTTGAATCATTCCGTGAGTCCATTGGCTTGAGGATGGTACACCGTTGTTGTGCGATGAAGAACGTGGCACTCTGTGAGAACGGCTTCAACTACTTTGGAGAGGAAGACACGTCCGCGCTCACTGAGCAGCTCCTGGGGTGGCCCATGACGTAGGATGAATCGACGAAGCAGGAAGGAGGCAACGTCGCGCGCTGTAGCTGCCGGAAGCGCCGCAGTTTCAGCGTATCGTGTGAGGTGGTCAACTGCCACAATGGCCCAGCGGTTTCCAGCCGATGTCATGGGAAGGGGCCCGTACAAATCTATACCGACGCGCCCAAAGGGCCGGGTGGGGCAAGGTAATGGTTGCAGCCCAGGTGGCGAGAGGCGGAGTGAAGATTTCCGGCGCTGGCAATCGGGACAAGAGCATACGAACTTTTGAACGTAGCTGTACAACCCTCGCCAGTAGTACCGCTGTTGAAGGCGCTGGTAAGTCTTGAAAACGCCAGAGTGGGCACACTGGGGATCGGCGTGGAAAGCTGCGCATATTTTGGAACGCAGGCTGCGAGGCACTACTAACAACCACTGGCGACCGTCGGAGCTGTAATTGCGCCGCTGAAGCAGGTCATCGTGAATGGCGAAATGGCGAGCTTGACGGCGCAACGCGCGGGTGGTTGACCTGGTCGATGGATCAGAGAGCCAGCCTATAATCGACGCAATACAGGGATCCTTGCGCTGTTCGGAAGCGATGGTGCGAAGGTCGATAGAAGACGCAGTCAACCGAGATATATTGTTGTCAGCCAAGGGAGAGGGCATCGGCGTCCGAGTGGTGTCGTCCGCTGTGGTAGAGTACGCGGATATCGTTGTTTTGCAGGCGAAGTGCCCAACGTGCAATACGGCCGGACGGATCTTTCAATGACGCCAGCCAACATAGTGCGTGGTTGTCCGTGAAGACATCAAATGGGCGGCCATACAAATATGGCCGGAACTTAGTAAGAGCCCAGATTATCGCGAGACATTCTTTTTCAGTCACGGTGCAAATATTCTCGGCTTTCGTAAGCGTTCGGCTGGCATAAGCAACGACATACTCAGGGAACCCTTGCTTGTGTTGCGCGAGGACAGCGCCAAGGCCAACACCGCTGGCATCTGTGTGGACCTATGTAGGGTTTGTCCGGTCGTAGTGGCGCAAAATTGGGGAGGAAGTCAGAAAATGACGAAGACTCGCGAACGCCTCGTTGCACTCTGATGGCCACGAGGTGAGAAGCCCGTTGCTCCCTAGGAGCTTCGTCAGGGGCGATACGATGGCGGCGAAACTCCGAATGAAGCGTCGGAAGTAAGAGCATAGACCGATGAAAACTGCGCAATTCTTTGATGAACGTTGGCTTCGTGAATTCGGCAACGGCGTGAAGTTCGTCGGGGTCGGGGGAGAATTCCGTTCTTAGATACGACATAGCCAAGTATCATGAGTTGCTGTGCAGCAAATCGGCACTTCTTTATGTTTAATTGTAGGCCGGCGTTCGATAAACACGTCAAAACACGCCGGAGGCCTTCGAGGTGCGTGGTGAAGTCGGGCGCGAAAACGACAATGTCGTCAAGATAACACAAACATGTGTGCCACTTTAAGCCTCGCAGAACTGTGTCCATCATGCGCTCGAATGTCGAGGGCGCCTTACAGAGTCCAAAGGCATGACGTTGAACTCATAAAAGCCGTTCGGCGTGATAAAGGCTGTTTTCGGCCGATGACTTCTTCCGTAGGCACTTGCCAATAACCGGAGACGCAATCCAGA